>NW_027441875.1:405248-520248 GCF_048569485.1 Anomaloglossus baeobatrachus
TCATAATAATATCTCTGGCCTAATTCAGTGCATCATACTTATATGGTGCATACTTGTATTGGTGGAGACGAAAAGTACTACCAGGGTAGTATATGCAGACATGACAGTACAAGGGCGGTATATACAGACATCGTGCGGTGCTAGGGGGCATATGCAGACATGGCAGTACTAGGGCGGTATATACAGACATAGTGCGGTACTAGGGCAGTATATACAGACATGGCAGTACTAGGGCAGTATATACAAACATAGTGCGGTACTAGGGCGCTATATACAGACATAGTGGTGTACTAGGAAGGTATACACAGACGTAGTTGTATAGTAGGGTTGTATACACTGACATAGTTGTATAGCAGGGCGGTATACACAGACGTAGTATGCGGTACACATTGACATAGTTGTACAGTAGGGCAGTACACACGTATGCCACGTTTCCATGGTCGCTCCTCCTTTTATCCTCCCTACCCCATCCTCGTTTCCAGGTGAGAAGATGACCCTCTCCATCTTCGCCCTCCTCACCCTCACCGTCTTCCTGCTGCTTCTGGCTGATAAGGTCCCGGAGACCTCGCTGGCCGTTCCCATCATCGTCAACTACCTGATGTTCACCATGATCCTGGTCACCTTCTCCGTCATTCTGAGTGTGGTGGTCCTGAACCTTCACCACCGTTCGCCCAACACCCACCATATGCCCCAGTGGGTGCGGCAGGTACGGTGGGCTGCACGTGAGGGGACGGCGTCTCTCCCCATACTAATGTCTCCCTTCTGTGTTTAGATTTTCATCCTTTTTCTGCCCCGGTATCTTCGGATCAGCCGTCCTAAACCTGAGACCACTGTAGTGGCCCCTCCACCAGTACGGACAGTCGCCACGCCGCGACACGCAGACGAGTACTTTATACGGAGGCCGGAAAATGATTTCATCTTCCCTAAACCTGAACGGTACGTAATAACTATCAGCGGTCCATAGAGGGGAGATGAGAAGATACCTGCTCCCCACCGAGATGATGGGGGCCATAGAGGAGCACTACAGGTGTGGTGGTCAGGGGTGCCCGCAGCCCATCCGAGTGTTTACTGATAGGGCTGATCTCTGGGTTGATGGGGCTGATTACTGGGTGATGGGGCTGATCTCTGGGTGATTGGGCTGATGTCTGGGTGATGGGGCTGATGTCTGGGTGATGGGGTTGATCTCTGGGTGATGGGGATGATCTCTGGGTGATGGGGCTGATCTCTGGGTGATGGGGCTGATCTCTGGGAGATGGGGCTGATGTCTCAGTGTTGGTTCAGATCTCTGGATGATGGGGCTGATCTCTAGGTGTTGGGGCTGATGTCTTGGTGTTGGATCTGATGTCTGGGTGTTGGAGCTAATCTCTAGGAGATGAGGCTGATCTCTGGGTGATGGGGCTGATCTCTGGGTGGTGGAGTTGATCTCTGGGTGATGGGGCTGATCTCTGGTTGATGGAGTTGATCTCTGGGTGATGGAGCTGATCTCTGGGTGATGGAATTGATCTCTGGGTGATGGGGCTGATCTCTGGGCGATGGGGCTGATTTCTGGGCGATGGAATTGATCTCTGGGTGATGGGGCTGATCTCTAGGTGATGGGGCTGATTTCTGGGCGATGGGGCTGATCTCTGGGTGATGGGGCTGATCTCTGGGTGATGGGGCTGATCTCTGGGTGATGGGGCTGATCTCTGGGTGATGGGGCTGATCTCTGGGAGATGGGGCTGATTTCTCAGTGTTGGAGTTGATCTCTGGATGATGGGGCTGATCTCTAGGTGATGGGGCTGATGTCTTGGTGTTGGAGCTGATGTCTGGGTGTTGGAGCTAATCTCTAGGAGATGGGGCTGATCTCTGGGTGATGAGGCTGATCTCTGGGTGGTAGAGTTGATCTCTGGGTGATGGAGCTGATCTCTGGTTGATGGAGGGCACACAAAAACGTTCCTTTGTTCTCTTAAGTAGAAAAACTATTAACACCGTTTTTAGGTGCCACGTTAATGCTAGAAAAATAAAGAGCATATTGTCAGAATCCCGGTGAAGCGCTGAATGCAGCGCACCATTTGTCTTTACTAGGCAATCGCTGGTATCCCGACAAATTAATATTGGCCACTAAAATCCTGATAGATGCGTTGTGTTTGGTATCTATGTGAATGAAAAATCCTCTATGAATCGACAATATAGCACTACATGCTCGGCATATGGTTGTAGATTAATCGGCGATGAGGACTTGAATAGCCCCATGAATAGATTAGCGAATCTTGGGGCTACCCGCGCCCCCATCGCTGTACCAAGCTGATGCAGATAAAGCTGATCCTGAAAAGTAAAGAGGTAAAGTTCCAATATAAACCCAGACCCTTCAGGAGGAATTCCCTCTGCAGGTCCGGCATATCGGTAATGCTGTTCAGATAATACCCTACTGCTCGTATGCACAAATCATGCTGGATATTCGAGTATAGGCCATTTACATCCATGGTAATGAAGAGAAAATCCTCCTCCATGTTCTATTCTTACACTCATAAGAAGCTGATGTGAGTCCAGGAGACGTGAGGGGAGGCTTTTACCAGATCTCGCAGAAACAGGTGGCTATAATGCGACAGCTGACTGGCGAGTGAGCCGATGCCGCTATTATTGGCCGATCCCGCTATTATTGGCCGATCCCGCTATTATTGGCCGGCCCCGCTATTATTGGCCGATCCCGCTATTATTGGCCGATCCCGCTATTATTGTCCGGCCCCGCTATTATTGGCCGATCCCGCTATTATTGGCCGACCCCGCTATTATTGGCCGGCCCCGCTATTATTGGCCAATCCCGCTATTATTGGCCGGCCCGGCGGATTGTCCAGGCTCTCATGTACTTTGGGCAGGTGATAGAATATTACTGGATTCGGATATTTGTTGGTCAGAAATCTCTTTTCTTTTTTATTTATGTTTTTTCTATGCGCATCATTAATTAAATCATGATATTCCTCAGTACATAGAGGGATCAGATTTTAATTTTTTTATAATATTTTTCATCCGCAAGTATATTGAACGCGTCTTTCAAATAAACTTCCCTATCCTGAAGCACAATTCAGTCGACGATTCATAGACGATTTAATTTTTATATGGAAGGGAAGTAAAGAAAAGGCAGAGGAATGTATAAGTGAGATGAATGTGGACCAGTGCGGCGTGACATTTACTGCAGAAATTAAGAAAGAAAACATTTAATTTTTGGATCTAGAGTTATCCCATGAGGGCAAACAGATTATTAGTAAAACCTTTTTTAACAATCGATACGAATATTTTTTTGGACTATCGCAGCGCGCATAACAAAAAAGGGAAAACAAATATTCCATAGAATCAGAAAGAACAAAGAGGACTATATAGAACAATCCAAAATACTGATTAATAGATGTGATGATAAACAGTGTCCGAGAAAGCTGATGATGAGCGCCTCTACCGCTAATTTACAGAGGACTCAGGACGAAGGTTTGGTTAAAAATAAAAATGGAAATAACAAAAATAAATACAATAGAAAAAAACAATAGATGGCGGTACAATTTCATTACGGCTTACAATCATAATAATAACGATATTGTAAATATATTGAACAAATACTGGTATCTCTTGAAAAGGGATACATATTTGTAAAAAGTATTACCACAAAAACCTAACATTACCTATCGCAGGGGACAAACTATAAAAGGTATTATCGCCCCCAGCAATTTAAAGCAATTCCCAGGGTGTCAATAACCTATGTTAAAAAATAAATACAGAAAAATGGGTGTTACAAGATGCCGGGCAAAAAAATGCTGCTGTTGTGAAATTATTGATCACAATGCAGATACTGTTCTGTGCAACAATACGGGGGAACAAATTCCAATGAAGCAGACGCTATCTTGTGACGGCCAATTTGTAGTGTATGTGATCACATGCGTCTGTGGCATCCAGTACGTGGGGTGCACCATGCAGTCGCTTACAACACGTATGAATGGCCACAGGCACAATGCCAAAACTGGATTTATGAAACAGTTTATCCAGACATTTATGCCTGAAACATAATAAAAAATTCAACATAAAAGTAACAAATCCCTGAGGATTGTCCAAACCGTGCTGAGAGATTAAACCGCAAAGAATCCTTTTGGATATTTAAAATGGGGACTCTACACCCAGATGAACGGAACAACATAACTGAGGGAACATAGAACAAAAAAAGAGAACACATCCCAGGGTTGAAAAATTACTACATTTTTATAACAAAATGTATTACCTGTATATATATTCCTTATGGGCATTTTAAGGTGTGTATTTTTATATTGCTTTATATGAGTGTTTTTTATCAGGTGTCTTTTCAGTGTTTTATGAGTATTTGATCAACTCTTTCATACAAATAAGCTTTTAAACCTAACAAAGGTAGTAGATAGTTACAAGTAATTACATATCACATCTTAATGGTTTTTGTTTTTTTATTTTGTGTTGTTTTTTTTTCTTCATTTAATTGTATGGTGTAAGGGCGGCTTTGCACGTTGCAACATCGCACGTGCGATGTCGGTGGGGTCAAATCAAAAGTGACACACATCCAGCGTCACTTTCAACATTGTTGTGTGTAAATCCTAGATGATACGATTAACGAGCGCAAAAGCGTCGTTATCGTATCATCGGTGTATTCTCCGACATTTCGATAATGCCGGTGCAGCGACAGGTACGATGTTGTTCCTCGTTCCTGTGGCAGCGCACATCGCTGTGTATGAAGCCGCAGGAGCGAGGAACATCTCCTACCTGCCGCCGGCGGCTATACGGAAGGAAGGAGGTGGGCGGGATGTTTACATCCTGCTCATCTCCATCCCTCTGCTTTTATTGGCCGCCTGCCGTGTGACGTTGCTCTGACGTTGTACGACCCGCCCCCTTAGGAAGGAGGTGGCACGCCGGCCAGAGCAACGGTCGCACGCCAGGTGAGTGCATGTGAAGCTGCCGTAGCGATAATGTGCGCTACGGCAGCTATCACAAGATATCGTTGCTGCAACGGGGGCGGGGACTATCGCGTGCGACATCGCAGCATCGGCTTGCGATGTCGCAAGGTGCAAAGCCCGACTTAGGATCTCTACAAACTACCGACCTGCAATGCAATTTCTAATGGGTGTGTCAAAAACTGGCCAGACTTGGTCCCCACCCGAATTAACGTGTTAGAACTCCCTATAGAATTTAACATAAAATCTAGTCAGAAATGTAGTGCGTCCAGACAATACACCTGAGGAAGACATTTGTTTGTCGAAACGCATTGTTTGTTCTTGTAAAAATAATAAAAAATTGTACAGGAAATAATTGCAGCCTGTATGATGGAGTGTTTGTGAGCGCACACAGCCTGTATGATGGAGTGTTTGTGAGCGCACACAGCCTGTATGATGGATTGTTTGTGAGCGCACACAGCCTGTATGATGGAGTGTTTGTGAGCGCACACAGCCTGTATGATGGAGTGTTTGTGAGTGCACACAGCCTGTATGATGGAGTGTTTGTGAGTGCACACAGCCTGTATGATGGAGTGTTTGTGAGTGCACACAGCCTATATGATGGAGTGTTTGTGAGTGCACACAGCCTGTATGATGGAGTGTTTGTGAGTGCACACAGCCTATATGATGGAGTGTTTGTGAACGCACACAGCCTGTATGATGGAGTGTTTGTGAACGCACACAGCCTGTATGATGGAGTGTTTGTGAGTGCACACAGCCTGTATGATGGAGTGTTTGTGAGCGCACACAGCCTGTATGATGGAGTGTTTGTGAGCGCACACAGCCTGTATGATGGAGTGTTTGTGAGTGCACACAGCCTGTATGATGGAGTGTTTGTGAGCGCACACAGCCTGTATGATGGAGTGTTTGTGAGTGCACACAGCCTGTATGATGGAGTGTTTGTGAGCGCACACAGCCTGTATGATGGATTGTTTGTGAGTGCACACAGCCTGTATGATGGAGTGTTTGTGAGCGCACACAGCCTGTATGATGGAGTGTTTGTGAGTGCACACAGCCTGTATGATGGAGTGTTTGTGAGCGCACACAGCCTGTATGATGGAGTGTTTGTGAGCGCACACAGCCTGTATGATGGAGTGTTTGTGAGTGCACACAGCCTGGAGGATGGATTGTTTGTGAGCGCACACAGCCTGTATGATGGAGTGTTTGTGAGCGCACACAGCCTGTATGATGGAGTGTTTGTGAGCGCACACAGCCTGTATGATGGAGTGTTTGTGAGCGCACACAGCCTGTATGATGGAGTGTTTGTGAGCGCACACAGCCTGTATGATGGAGTGTTTGTGAGCGCACACAGCCTGTATGATGGAGTGTTTGTGAGCGCACACTGCCTGTATGATGGAGTGTTTGTGAGTGCACACAGCCTGTATGATGGAGTGTTTGTGAGCGCACACAGCCTGTATGATGGAGTGCTTGTGAGCGCACACAGCCTGTATGATGGAGTGTTTGTGAGCGCACTCAGCCTGTATGATGGAGTGTTTGTGAGCGCACACAGCCTGTATGATGGAGTGTTTGTGAGCGCACACAGCCTGTATGACGGATTGTTTGTGAGTGCACACAGCCTGTATGATGGAGTGTTTGTGAGCGCACACAGCCTGTATGATGGAGTGTTTGTGAGCGCACACAGCCTGTATGATGGAGTGTTTGTGAGCGCACACAGCCTGTATGATGGAGTGTTTGTGAGTGCACACAGCCTGTATGATGGGGTGTTTGTGAGTGCACACAGCCTGTATGATGGAGTGTTTGTGAGCGCACACAGCCTGTATGATGGAGTGTTTGTGAGTGCACACAGCCTGTATGATGGAGTGTTTGTGAGCGCACACAGCCTGTATGATGGAGTGTTTGTGAGCGCACACAGCCTGTATGATGGAGTGTTTGTGAGTGCACACAGCCTGTATGATGGGGTGTTTGTGAGTGCACACAGCCTGTATGATGGAGTGTTTGTGAGCGCACACAGCCTGTATGATGGAGTGTTTGTGAGTGCACACAGCCTGTATGATGGAGTGTTTGTGAGCGCACACAGCCTGTATGATGGATTGTTTGTGAGCGCACACAGCCTGTATGATGGAGTGTTTGTGAGCGCACACAGCCTGTATGATGGAGTGTTTGTGAGCGCACACAGCCTGTATGATGGATTGTTTGTGAGCGCACACAGCCTGTATGATGGATTGTTTGTAAGCGCACACAGCCTGTATGATGGAGTGTTTGTGAGTGCACACAGCCTGTATGATGGAGTGTTTGTGAGTGCACACAGCCTGTATGATGGAGTGTTTGTGAGTGCACACAGCCTGTATGATGGAGTGTTTGTAAGCGCACACAGCCTGTATGATGGAGTGTTTGTGAGCGCACACAGCCTGTATGATGGAGTGTTTGTAAGAGCACACAGCCTGTATGATGGAGTGTTTGTGAGCGCACACAGCCTGTATGATGGAGTGTTTGTGAGCGCACACAGCCTGTATGATGGAGTGTTTGTGAGCGCACACAGCCTGTATGATGGATTGTTTGTGAGCGCACACAGCCTGTATGATGGAGTGTTTGTGTGCGCACACAGCCTGTATGATGGAGTGTTTGTGAGCGCACACAGCCTGTATGATGGATTGTTTGTGAGCGCACACAGCCTGTATGATGGAGTGTTTGTGAGCGCACACAGCCTGTATGATGGAGTGTTTGTGAGCGCACACAGCCTGTATGATGGATTGTTTGTGAGCGCACACAGCCTGTATGATGGAGTGTTTGTGAGCGCACACAGCCTGTATGATGGAGTGTTTGTGAGTGCACACAGCCTGTATTATGGAGTGTTTGTGAGCGCACACAGCCTGTATTATGGAGTGTTTGTGAGCGCACACAGCCTGTATTATGGAGTGTTTGTGAGCGCACACAGCCTGTATGATGGAGTGTTTGTGAGCGCACACAGCCTGTATGATGGAGTGTTTGTGAGCGCACACAGCCTGTATGATGGAGTGTTTGTGAGCGCACACAGCCTGTATTATGGAGTGTTTGTGAGCGCACACAGCCTGTATGATGGAGTGTTTGTGAGCGCACACAGCCTGTATTATGGAGTGTTTGTGAGTGCACACAGCCTGTATGATGGATTGTTTGTGAGATTGACTCGCCCACCCCAGGGCTATGGGACACCCGGTGCCGGGCCGGACTAGTCCGGTGGTAGTCAGTGGTGGCTGGGCCCGGCTCCGTGGCCCTGGTGGGTGTCAGTAAAATATGTGGCTTGCTTATTAATGGTTGTGTTCGTGACGCCACCTGTGGTATGCGGCTATTAAGCCGCCGCTGCTGTGTGGGGCCTCCGGGATGATGTTATGGCAGCAATGGTGGTACTGCTCCCCACAGGTGGAGCAATGCCCGGGGCACAGTTGGTGCTTGTGAGTGTCTATGCAGATGAAATAACAGAGGCAACTCCAAGGGTGCAGTTCCAGTTATTTACTCACAGTTCTTGTCAGGGCAGCAGGACCCTTGGACTGCTGGGACCTCTGTCAGGGACCTCCGCCTTCTGGGTGATTCAGAGTATGAAATCCGGTACCCTTCTCTTAGTGTCTCCTTCTCTGCTGTCTTCACTAGCCTTGCCTTAGTTGAGATGGACCTGGCTTGGCCTCCACCGCAGCCTCCAGGCTGGGGGGTCACCTGTCGGCTGATTACCCCTGTTCTGAAGGTCTGCTATGGGTTCTGGCCCTGGGAGCTTGCAACGTCCCTGGGCCTCGGTTTTTACTGTTTGGAGATTGTCTTTTCACTCCTCCAGTCTCTAGGGACCGTCCCCTGTCGCAGCTAATCACTCCACCGATGTCAATGTGGACCAGGCCACCGCAGCCTGCAACTACTCGTAGCGCCTCTGGGCCCTCGGCTTCGGTACCCAACAAGGACTGCTCGTGGTACCTACAGGACTACCCGCGGCCCTGCGACCCTTTCTTCCTTTTCTTTCTCCTTTTCCTTGCCTGCCTCCAGCAGGCCTCCTCCTCCCTCCTTGCTCTCGTTCTTCTCCTCCAACTACATGCTCACTCCTTACTCTCTCACTCCCTGAGGGAACTAACTAAACTTGACCTTCCCTTCTCTATCTACTCTCAGATGGCTCCTCCCACCTCCCCAGTTGCTAAGCTACCACCCTATGGGAGCAGGGATGGGTCTTACAGCCCCTCTCAGCATGCAGCATGGGAGGGTTGCCTGCCACTTTCCCTGGTCCTGTGTGTCCCTAGCAATGGGTGTAGTGTGGATTTACCAGGGGACCGGAGTTCACTCTCTTCCTCTCCCAGAATGGGGCATCACACCGCTGATGGGGTGCAATGACCTGTGCCTCAGGGGCGCCACACACCCCCACAGCAAATCCCAGCACGTCCTCGGGCTGAAAAACAACAAAAACAAATGGGAGAACTGCAAAACATTTTTGGTATGCAATAACATAAAACAGTAAAACATTTCTTCCCTTTATGGGAGGCACATATCATAAACGTTGCGAACTTCTTATAAAGAAAACTCTAAGTGTGCACTTCCAGTCCGTTGCACGGTTCGGGCAAATCCCCCATAATTCTGGTAGGGGGCACAACAGGTGCAACTTTATACATTTTTGGCTACTACAAGTCCAGTAGCCCGGCAGTTCGTTTCTTTCAATCAAACAAAAGGACATAATCAACCAGCCATTAAGTCCAATGGCCTGGTTACATAGACATATAAACTACATACCAGCCACTAAGTCCAGTGGCCTGGTAAGACATAACACATACACTTCCACCGGGGCCCACACTCCAGTTCAGTGGCCCGGTAGCACATAACATGGGGGGTGACGTCTTCGAAAAGAATCAGGGGCAGTACAGTAGGAAAGGGTGGCATCTTCGAAAAGAATCAGGGGCAAAACATAAGGGACTTCTTCAAAAAGAATAAGGGGCTATGTACAGTTCGGCAGCTCTTCATCTTCCTTACTCTCGAGGATAGATATCAGGATCCCACTCCGGCATGGCTCCTGGCAGCAGGTACGCTGACGAGATCATCGTCTGGGTCCCTTGAGCACTGGTCCCTGACCTTCTGCGCTGTCCCGCAGCCTGGATTGGAGTGGGGCTGCCTGTAGGCGTTGCACGGCGCTGCTGCAGAGGGCTGCTTGTCTGCAGGGGGCTATTGCTGTGGTCTCTGGGGCCCTGCTTTGGCCGGGCGCCCTGCATCACACGCGCCATGGAGATCCTGGTCTGCATGTCCTGGGTAACTGTTGTAGGCCCGCTGCAATGTTCTGCGGCCTGGGTCTGTCTGTCTGGAGGGCTGCGGCCGCTGCTGGCAGGGGAATCGCTGCGAGATGGCATGGCGCGGCGCCACTCCGGTTCCTCCGGGGTCGCTTCTTCCTGCACAATGCGCACATGCAGCGCATACCACCCGCGGTCCCCCATCAGCCGGGCATATTCAACCACATCACCCGGCTTGGCATCGCGCCCTGGGTGGCCTCTGGGCAGGTGCTCCTCAATATCTCTCCGGGCCACGAACACATCCTTGCCCAGGCCGGGCTCTCGGATGAAGCCCCAGCCACCTTTCTGCCGAAAATCAACTACGGTGCCCCGTCTTACTGGGCACTCGGTCCCCTTCAGGGCCTTCCGGACCTCTTCCTTGGAGGCCAGATTGGCGACTTCTCGGGCCCTTCTCTTCTCTTCCCGGAGTTCCCGCTCCCGCTGGTACTCGACCACCAGCCTCCGGCACGTCAGCTCGTTGGCCAGGGGAGTCTGCTTGGGGAGCAGCGGCCGCTGCAGTCCCCTGGTTTCTATGGGTGCTGCGTCCCAATTCGCTCCCGGGGATGCCATTCCCAGGAGGCTCACAGGGGGACTCGGCAGGGGGCCCGCTAGTTGCTCCGGGTTCATCCCACCCCAGGCTCCGTCTGCGGGGGTCTCAGGCAGGCCTCCGGTGCTCCACCGAGCGTCCGCTGGGTAGGCCGGGAAAGCCAGGGGGTCAGTGAAGGGGCTAAGCGGGGGTTCATGGCGGGGCCTTGGGTCCGGACTGGACGGGGTTTCTGGCTGCTCACCCTGCACTTGCTCCGCGGCATCCATCCACCGTTCCAGATCCTCCGGCACCCTCGGTGTCTCTCTCCGCCGGTCCGCCTCCATGCTGCTCAGCCTCCGGGCCAGAACTCTCATTTCTTCCTGGAGCCGATCCAGCTTGCAATCCTCTCTGCCGGTCCCTGGCGCACCTCTCTGCAGCTCCTCCGTCATGCTTCCGACCTGGGGGATGCTGCCTGGAACACTGCTCGGGTGCTCGACCACGCCACTCGGCTGCTCCCTTTCCCTTCTTGGAGGCGGGGCCAGGGGCTGCACTAGCAACTGGCGCCAGACTGGCGCCCAGCCCACCATGGCCGGCATCACTCCGTTTGCGATAAGGTACATTTTCTTTTTTTCTGCTGGTCTGGCCTTCAGGTTCTCTTTGCCAGTCGGCCAGCTTATCTGGGCGCCATCTCTTCTTCTTCCGCCTTCTATGGCGGGCACCGCTTCGCGCGCTTTTCTTGGACAAGGGGGCGGGGCTTCTCTTCGCGCCCTTTCTTCTTGCACGCCCCCTTCTTCCCGCTCTCAGCAGCGCTAATGGCGGCGGTTTCTCAGTAACGTACACAGTCTGTCACACGGTTCCTCAGGCGCACAGTACTCAGTTAGACCGTGCACGAAATCCTGTTCGTGACGCCAAGATTGACTCGCCCACCCCAGGGCTATGGGACACCCGGTGCCGGGCCGGACTAGTCCGGCGGTAGTCAGTGGTGGCTGGGCCCGGCTCCGTGGCCCTGGTGGGTGTCAGTAGAATATGTGGATTGCTTAGTATTTGTTGTGTTCGTGACGCCACCTGTGGTATGCGGCTATTAAGCCGCCGCTGCTGTGTGGGGCCTCCGGGATGATGTTATGGCAGCAATGGTGGTACTGCTCCCCACAGGTGGAGCAATGCCCGGGGCACAGTTGGTGCTTGTGAGTGTCTATGCAGCAGAAATAACAGAGGCAACTCCAAGGGTGCAGTTCAAGTTCTTTTACTCACAGTTCTTGTCAGGGCAGCAGGACCCTTGGACTGCTGGGACCTCTGTCAGGGACCTCCGCCTTCTGGGTGATTCAGAGTGTGAAATCCGGTACCCTTCTCTTAGTGTCTCCTTCTCTGCTGTCTTCACTAGCCTTGCCTTAGTTGAGATGGACCTGGCTTGGCCTCCACCGCAGCCTCCAGGCTGGGGGGTCACCTGTCGGCTGATTACCCCTGTTCTGAAGGTCTGCTCTGGGTTCTGGCCCTGGGAGCTTGCAACGTCCCTGGGCCTCGGTTTTTACTGTTTGGAGATTGTCTTTTCACTCCTCCAGTCTCTAGGGACCGTCCCCTGTCGCAGCATAATCACTCCACCGATGTTAATGTAGAACAGGCCACCGCAGCCTGCAGCTACTCGTAGCGCCTCTGGGCCCTCGGCTTCGGTACCCAACAAGGACTGCTCGTGGTACCTACAGGACTACCCGCGGACCTGCGACCCTTTCTTCCTTTTCTTTCTCCTTTTCCTTGCCTGCCTCCAGCAGGCCTCCTCCTCCCTCCTTGCTCTCGTTCTTCTCCTCCAACTACATGCTCACTCTTTACTCTCTCACTCCCCGAGCGAACTGACTAAACTTGACCTTCCCTTCTCTATCTACTCTCTGGTGGCTCCTCCCACCTCCCCAGTTGCTAAGCTACCACCCTATGGGAGCAGGGATGGGTCTTACAGCCCCTCTCAGCATGCAGCATGGGAGGGTTGCCTGCCACTTTCCCTGGTCCTGTGTGTCCCTAGCAATGGGTGTAGTGTGAATTTACCAGGGGACCGGAGTTCACTCTCTTCCTCTCCCAGAATGGGGCATCACACCGCTGATGGGGTGCAATGACCTGTGGCGACGGAAGCCTCAGGGGCGCCACAAGCGCACACAGCCTGTATGATGGAGTGTTTGTGAGTGCACACAGCCTGTATGATGGAGTGTTTGTGAGCGCACACAGCCTGTATGATGGAGTGTTTGTGAGCGCACACAGCCTGTATGATGGAGTGTTTGTGAGCGCACACAGCCTGTATGATGGAGTGTTTGTGAGCGCACACAGCCTGTATGATGGAGTGTTTGTGAGCGCACACAGCCTGTATGATGGAGTGTTTGTGAGCGCACACAGCCTGTATGATGGAGTGTTTGTGAGCGCACACAGCCTGTATGATGGAGTGTTTGTGAGCGCACACAGCCTGTATGATGGAGTGTTTGTGAGTGCACACAGCCTGTATGATGGAGTGTTTGTGAGCGCACACAGCCTGTATGATGGATTGTTTGTAAGCGCACACAGCCTGTATGATGGATTGTATGTGAGTGCACACAGCCTGTATGATGGAGTGTTTGTGAGCGCACACAGCCTGTATGATGGAGTGTTTGTAAGCGCACACAGCCTGTATGATGGATTGTTTGTGAGCGCACACAGCCTGTATGATGGAGTGTTTGTGAGCACACACAGCCTGTATGATGGAGTGTTTGTAAGCGCCCACAGCCTGTATGATGGAGTGTTTGTGAGCGCACACAGCCTGTATGATGGATTGTTTGTGAGCGCACACAGCCTGTATGATGGAGTGTTTGTGAGCGCACACAGCCTGTATGATGGAGTGTTTGTGAGTGCACACAGCCTGTATGATGGAGTGTTTGTGAGCGCACACAGCCTGTATGATGGAGTGTTTGTGAGCGCACACAGCCTGTATGATGGAGTGTTTGTGAGCACACACAGCCTGTATGATGGATTGTTTGTGAGCGCACACAGCCTGTATGATGGAGTGTTTGTGAGCGCACACAGCCTGTATGATGGAGTGTTTGTGAGTGCACACAGCCTGTATGATGGAGTGTTTGTGAGCGCACACAGCCTGTATGATGGAGTGTTTGTGAGCGCACACAGCCTGTATGATGGAGTGTTTGTGAGCGCACACAGCCTGTATGATGGAGTGTTTGTGAGCGCACACAGCCTGTATGATGGAGTGTTTGTGAGCGCACACAGCCTGTATGATGGAGTGTTTGTGAGTGCACACAGCCTGTATGATGGAGTGTTTGTGAGCGCACACAGCCTGTATGATGGATTGTTTGTAAGCGCACACAGCCTGTATGATGGATTGTTTGTGAGCGCACACAGCCTGTATGATGGAGTGTTTGTGAGCGCACACAGCCTGTATGATGGAGTGTTTGTGAGCGCAGCCTGTATGATGGATTGTATGTGAGTGCACACAGCCTGTATGATGGAGTGTTTGTGAGCGCACACAGCCTGTATGATGGATTGTTTGTGAGCGCACACAGCCTGTATGATGGAGTGTTTGTGAGCACACACAGCCTGTATGATGGAGTGTTTGTAAGCGCCCACAGCCTGTATGATGGAGTGTTTGTGAGCGCACACAGCCTGTATGATGGATTGTTTGTGAGCGCACACAGCCTGTATGATGGAGTGTTTGTGAGCGCACACAGCCTGTATGATGGAGTGTTTGTGAGTGCACACAGCCTGTATGATGGAGTGTTTGTGAGCGCACACAGCCTGTATGATGGAGTGTTTGTGAGCGCACACAGCCTGTATGATGGAGTGTTTGTGAGTGCACACAGCCTGTATGATGGAGTGTTTGTGAGCGCACACAGCCTGTATGATGGATTGTTTGTGAGCGCACACAGCCTGTATGATGGAGTGTTTGTGAGCACACACAGCCTGTATGATGGAGTGTTTGTAAGCGCCCACAGCCTGTATGATGGAGTGTTTGTGAGCGCACACAGCCTGTATGATGGATTGTTTGTGAGCGCACACAGCCTGTATGATGGAGTGTTTGTGAGCGCACACAGCCTGTATGATGGAGTGTTTGTGAGCGCACACAGCCTGTATGATGGAGTGTTTGTGAGCGCACACAGCCTGTATGATGGAGTGTTTGTGAGCGCACACAGCCTGTATGATGGAGTGTTTGTGAGCGCACACAGCCTGTATGATGGAGTGTTTGTGAGCGCACACAGCCTGTATGATGGAGTGTTTGTGAGTGCACACAGCCTGTATGATGGAGTGTTTGTAAGCGCACACAGCCTGTATGATGGATTGTTTGTAAGCGCACACAGCCTGTATGATGGATTGTTTGTGAGCGCACACAGCCTGTATGATGGAGTGTTTGTGAGCGCACACAGCCTGTATGATGGAGTGTTTGTGAGCGCAGCCTGTATGATGGATTGTATGTGAGTGCACACAGCCTGTATGATGGAGTGTTTGTGAGCGCACACAGCCTGTATGATGGAGTGTTTGTAAGCGCACACAGCCTGTATGATGGATTGTTTGTGAGCGCACACAGCCTGTATGATGGAGTGTTTGTGAGCACACACAGCCTGTATGATGGAGTGTTTGTAAGCGCCCACAGCCTGTATGATGGAGTGTTTGTGAGCGCACACAGCCTGTATGATGGATTGTTTGTGAGCGCACACAGCCTGTATGATGGAGTGTTTGTGAGCGCACACAGCCTGTATGATGGAGTGTTTGTGAGTGCACACAGCCTGTATGATGGAGTGCTTCTGAGCGCACACAGCCTATATGATGGAGTGTTTGTAAGCGCACACAGCCTGTATGATGGAGTGCTTCTGAGCGCACACAGCCTGTATGATGGAGTGTTTGTGAGCGCACACAGCCTGTATGATGGAGTGCTTCTGAGCGCACACAGCCTGTATGATGGAGTGTTTGTAAGCGCCCACAGCCTGTATGATGGAGTGTTTGTGAGCGCACACAGCCTGTATGATGGATTGTTTGTGAGCGCACACAGCCTGTATGATGGAGTGTTTGTGAGCGCACACAGCCTGTATGATGGAGTGTTTGTGAGTGCACACAGCCTGTATGATGGAGTGTTTGTGAGCGCACACAGCCTGTATGATGGAGTGTTTGTGAGCGCACACAGCCTGTATGATGGAGTGTTTGTGAGTGCACACAGCCTGTATGATGGAGTGTTTGTGAGCGCACACAGCCTGTATGATGGATTGTTTGTGAGCGCACACAGCCTGTATGATGGAGTGTTTGTGAGCACACACAGCCTGTATGATGGAGTGTTTGTAAGCGCCCACAGCCTGTATGATGGAGTGTTTGTGAGCGCACACAGCCTGTATGATGGATTGTTTGTGAGCGCACACAGCCTGTATGATGGAGTGTTTGTGAGCGCACACAGCCTGTATGATGGAGTGTTTGTGAGCGCACACAGCCTGTATGATGGAGTGTTTGTGAGCGCACACAGCCTGTATGATGGAGTGTTTGTGAGCGCACACAGCCTGTATGATGGAGTGTTTGTGAGCGCACACAGCCTGTATGATGGAGTGTTTGTGAGCGCACACAGCCTGTATGATGGAGTGTTTGTGAGTGCACACAGCC
Organism: Anomaloglossus baeobatrachus; assembly: GCF_048569485.1. Taxonomy (NCBI): domain Eukaryota; kingdom Metazoa; phylum Chordata; class Amphibia; order Anura; family Aromobatidae; genus Anomaloglossus; species Anomaloglossus baeobatrachus. Next base: position 421,580 of record NW_027441875.1, read on the forward strand.
TGTATGATGGAGTGTTTGTGAGCGCACACAGCCTGTATGATGGATTGTTTGTAAGCGCACACAGCCTGTATGATGGATTGTTTGTGAGCGCACACAGCCTGTATGATGGAGTGTTTGTGAGCGCACACAGCCTGTATGATGGAGTGTTTGTGAGCGCAGCCTGTATGATGGATTGTATGTGAGTGCACACAGCCTGTATGATGGAGTGTTTGTGAGCGCACACAGCCTGTATGATGGAGTGTTTGTAAGCGCACACAGCCTGTATGATGGATTATTTGTGAGCGCACACAGCCTGTATGATGGAGTGTTTGTGAGCACACACAGCCTGTATGATGGAGTGTTTGTAAGCGCCCACAGCCTGTATGATGGAGTGTTTGTGAGCGCACACAGCCTGTATGATGGATTGTTTGTGAGCGCACACAGCCTGTATGATGGAGTGTTTGTGAGCGCACACAGCCTGTATGATGGAGTGTTTGTGAGTGCACACAGCCTGTATGATGGAGTGCTTCTGAGCGCACACAGCCTATATGATGGAGTGTTTGTAAGCGCACACAGCCTGTATGATGGAGTGCTTCTGAGCGCACACAGCCTGTATGATGGAGTGTTTGTGAGCGCACACAGCCTGTATGATGGAGTGCTTCTGAGCGCACACAGCCTGTATGATGGAGTGTTTGTGAGCGCACACAGCCTGTATGATGGAGTGTTTGTGAGCGCACACAGCCTGTATGATGGATTGTTTGTGAGCGCACACAGCCTGTATGATGGATTGTTTGTGAGCGCACACAGCCTGTATGATGGAGTGCTTGTGAGCGTACACAGCCTGTATGATGGAGTGTTTGTGAGCGCACACAGCCTGTATGATGGAGTGTTTGTGAGCGCACACAGCCTGTATGATGGAGTGTTTGTGAGTGCACACAGCCTGTATGATGGAGTGTTTGTGAGTGCACACAGCCTGTATGATGGAGTGTTTGTGAGTGCACACAGCCTGTATGATGGATTGTTTGTGAGCGCACACAGCCTGTATGATGGAGTGTTTGTGAGCGCACACAGCCTGTATGATGGAGTGTTTGTGAGCGCACACAGCCTGTATGATGGAGTGTTTGTGAGTGCACACAGCCTGTATGATGGAGTGTTTGTGAGTGCACACAGCCTGTATGATGGAGTGTTTGTGAGTGCACACAGCCTGTATGATGGATTGTTTGTGAGCGCACACAGCCTGTATGATGGAGTGTTTGTGAGCGCACATAGCCTGTGTGATGGATTGTTTGTGAGCGCACACAGCCTGTATGATGGAGTGCTTGTGAGCGTACACAGCCTGTATGATGGAGTGTTTGTGAGCGCACACAGCCTGTATGATGGAGTGTTTGTGAGCGCACACAGCCTGTATGATGGAGGGTTTGCGAGTGCACACAGCCTGTATGATGGAGTGTTTGTGAGCGCACACAGCCTGTATGATGGAGTGTTTGTGAGCGCACACAGCCTGTATGATGGAGTGTTTGTGAGCGCACACAGCCTGTATGATGGAGTGTTTGTGAGCGCACACAGCCTGTATGATGGAGTGTTTGTGAGCGCACACAGCCTGTATGATGGAGTGTTTGTGAGTGCACACAGCCTGTATGATGGAGTGTTTGTGAGTGCACACAGCCTGTATGATGGAGTGTTTGTGAGTGCACACAGCCTGTATGATGGAGTGTTTGTGAGTGCACACAGCCTGTATGATGGAGTGTTTGTGAGCGCACACAGCCTGTATGATGGAGTGTTTGTGAGTGCACACAGTCTGTATGATGGAGTGTTTGTGAGCGCACACAGCCTGTATGATGGAGTGTTTGTGAGCGCACACAGCCTGTATGATGGAGTGTTGTGAATGTTAGTTATGTTTTGGCTGCTGGGAGGCTCCCTCTGGTGGCCAGGAAATGTTTGGACAGAGACCAGGTGTGTTGTGCAGTGGGTGTTTCCTTTCCTAACTCTCTGCTTATTTAAGTCCTGGTCTGATTGCAGGGTGTTGCTGGATGTCAGTTGTTCTTTGTATCTCTAGCCTGCTTAATCCTGCTTTACACCACATCTACTCCAGATAAGTGCTTGCTCTTTATTTATTGTCTGGTTCTTTTGTTTATCTGGGTTTGTCATTGGCTGTGGTTGGTTTCAGTTTATTTGCTTGCAGGGATTTTCCCCCTTAGTGGATTGTTGAGGAACTCCCTGCAGTTCTGTGTGGAGTATAGCTCCTTTGGGTCCATGTGTTTGTGGCTTGTTGACTTTGTTATGATTCTTGTTTTCTGTTCATTGGTATGACAAGGGCACCTGGTATAGGACGGAGTTCAGATCGAGCGATCTGAGGGCCTTTTTGTACTATAAGGAAGTTGGTAATTTGCAGGGTTTTTCTCTGGCCACCATCAGTCCCTTTCTTGTCCTTTCCTATTTTAGTCAGTGGGGGCCTCACCTTTTGCTAATCCTGTCATCTATCTGTGTATTGTGTTTTTCCTATATCACCGCAGTCTTTGAATGTGGGGGGCTTGCTATTCTTGTCTATTTTCTGAGGCAGAGAGTTATTCATCTTTCCTACCTTTAGGATAGCTAGTTCTCCGGCTGGGTTCGCGGTGCACAGGATGTTAGTTCACCCCTCGGCTACTTCTAGTTGTGTTGGTTAGTAAGGGTGCGTATAATCTCATCCGTATTAAGTAGGGTGATGAATGGAAGACGGCTTTTAATATTCCTGAGGGGCATTTTGAGTACCTAGTGATGCCTTTTGGGCTCACTAATGCACCCTCCGTCTTCCAGGCCTTCATGAATGATATTTTTCGGGACCTTATTGGTAAATTTTTGATTGTGTATTTGGATGACATCTTGATTTTTTCTGATGATTGGGACTCTCATGTGGGGCAAGTACGGGCTGTTTTTCAGATACTTAAGGATAATGCACTGTACGTTAAGGGGTCAAAGTGCCTCTTTGGGGTGCAAAGGATTTCCTTTTTGGGCTTCATCTTGTCTACCTCCACTATTGAAATGGACCCAATTAAGGTTCAGGCTATTTATGACTGGGTGCAACTGACTTCTCTAAAATCCCTGCAGCGGTTTTTGGGGTTTGCTAATTTTTACCGTAAATTTATAGCCAATTTCTCTGCCATTGTCAAACCTCTGACAGATTTGACCAAGAAGGGAGCTGATGCTGAGCATTGGACCCCAGAGGCTATTGTGGCCTTCCAGGAGCTTAAAAGGCGATTCACTTCTGCCCCAGTTCTGCAGCAACCTGATGTGTCTCGCCCATTTGAGGTTGAGATCGATGCCTCAGAGATCGGAGCAGGAGCTGTTCTGTCTCAACGAGACGCTACTTCGGGTAAACTTAAGCCCTGTGCCTTTTTCTCTCGGAAGTTTGCTCCTTCTGAACAGAATTATGATGTGGGGAACCGGGAATTATTGGCTATGAAGTGGGCATTTGAAGAGTGGAGGCATTGGTTGGAGGGGGCTAGACATCAAGTTGTGGTGCTTACGGACCACAAGAATCTTACCTATCTGGAATCAGCCAAGAGGTTGAATCCTCGGCAGGCCAGGTGGGCTTTGTTTTTTACCCGGTTTAATTTTGTGGTCTCTTTTTTGCCGGACACCAAGAATGTTAAGGCCGATGCCCTTTCTAAGAGTTTCTGCGCTGACTCTTTGGAGGTTGTCGAACCGTCTACTATCCTGAATGATGGTGTAGTTTTCTCGGACATTTCGCCCGATCTGCGGTTGGCACTGGCGGAATTTCAGGGGGATAAACCTGAGAGATGTCCTACAGGGAAACTGTTTGTCCCAGACCAATGGAGAGACCGAGTTGTCTCTGAGGTTCATTGCTCTGTTTTGGCGGGTCATCCTGGCATTTTTGGTACTCGGGATCTTGTGAGACGCTCTTTTTGGTGGCCTTCCCTGTCCCGAGATGTCCGTCGTTTTGTACAGTCGTGTGGAGTTTGTTCTAGGTCCAAGCCCTGTTGTTCACGTTCTAGTGGGCTATTATTGCCTTTGCCTGTACCTAAGAAACCTTGGACGCACATCTCTATGGATTTTATTTCAGAGCTTCCCGTCTCTCAGAAAATGACTGTGATTTGGGTGATCTGTGACAGATTCTCCAAGATGGTCCACTTGGTTCCCCTATCTAAGTTGCCGTCTTCATCAGAGTTGGTGCCTTTGTTTTTGCAACATGTTGTCCGTTTGCATGGCATTCCCGAAAACATTGTTTCTGACAGAGGGGTGCAGTTCGTATCCAGATTTTGGAGGATTTTTTGTTCCAAATTGGGTGTTCAGCTGTCTTTCTCCTCGGCGTTTCATCCTCAGACCAGCGGTCAGACTGAAAGGGCTAACCAGACCCTGGAGACCTATTTACGGTGTTTTGTTTCTGCGGATCAGGAAGACTGGGTTTCGTTTTTGCCTTTGGCTGAATTTGCCCTTAACAATAGAGCTAGCTCTACCACGTTGGTGTCCCCCTTTTTCTGCAATTTTGGGTATCACCCCAGGTTCCTCTCGGGGCAGCTTGAGGCGTCTGACTGTCCAGGGGTGGATTCGGTGGTGAATAGAATGCAGCAGATTTGGGGGCAGGTAGTGGATAAATTGTTTCAGTCCCAAGAAACTGCCCAAAGGTTTGCCAACCGGCGTCGGACTGTTGGTCCCCGGTTTAAAGTAGGGGACATGGTGTGGTTGTCCTCTAAAAATATTCCTATGAGAGTTCCGTCTCCTAAATTTAAGCCCAGATTTATTGGACCTTATAAGATTTCAGAGATTATTAACCCTGTATCTTTCCGTTTGACTCTGCCTGCGTCATTTAAGATTCACAATGTCTTCTATAAGTCCTTGTTGAAGAGACATGTGGAGTCGGCAGTTCCTGCAGCAGCGCCTCCTGACCCTGTTTTGGTACAAGGGGATCTGGAGTATGAGGTTGAAAAAATTCTGGATTCCCGTCGCAGTAGGCGTCCGCTTCAGTACCTTGCGAAATGGAAGGGTTATGGGCAGGAGGATAACTCTTGGGTTGTGGCTTCTGACATTCATGCGGACAGGTTGGTTCGCGCCTTCCATCATGCTCATCCCGAGCGACCCGGTGGCGTGGGTGAGGGTTCGGTGACCCCTCCTCAAGGAGGGGGTACTGTTGTGAATGTTAGTTATGTTTTGGCTGCTGGGAGGCTCCCTCTGGTGGCCAGGAAAGGTTTGGACAGAGACCAGGTGTGTTGTGCAGTGGGTGTTTCCTTTCCTAATTCTCTGCTTATTTAAGTCCTGGTCTGATTGCAGGCTGTTGCCGGATGTCAGTTGTTCTTTGTATCTCTAGCCTGCTTAATCCTGCTCCACACCACATCTTCCCCAGATAAGTGCTTGCTGTTTATTTATTGTCTGGTTCTTTTGCTCTTATCTGGGTTTGTCATTTTGCTGTGGTTATTTTCAGTTTATTTCCTTCCAGGGATTTTCCCCCTCAGTGGATTGTTGAGGAACTCCCTGCAGTTCTGTGTGGAGTATTGGTCCTTTGGGTCCATGTGTTTGTGGCTTGTTGACTTTGTTATGATTCTTGTTTTCTGTTCATTGGTATGACAAGGGCACCTGGTATAGGACGGAGTTCAGATTGAGCGATCTGAGGGTCTTTTTGTACTGTCAGGAAGTTGGTATTTTGCAGGGTTTTTCTCTGGCCACCATCAGTCCCTTTCCTGTCCTTTCCTATTTTAGTCAGCGGGGGCCTCACCTTTTGCTAATCCTGTCATCTACCTGTGTATTGTGTTTTCCTGTATCACCGCAGTCTTTGAATGTGGGGGGGCTTGCTATTCTTGTCTATTTTCTGAGGCAGAGAGTTATTCATCTTTCCTACCTTTAGGATAGTTAGTTCTCCGGCTGGGTTCGCGGTGCACAGGATGTTAGTTCACCCCTCGGCTACTTCTAGTTGTGTTGGTTAGTAAGGGGATGGCGGCCAGATTAGTAGCCAATGCTCTTGTCACCTTTTACCAATGATTTATGGTGGTCTTCCATGGTTCCTGATCATAACAATTGAGTGTTTGTGAGCGCACACAGCCTGTATGATGGAGTGTTTGAGAAAGCCATGGACCCCATAGGGGGGAGGGGCGACATGACCAGAGGGAAGGAAGGGAGTGAGGGGGTTAATAAAGTTGAAATAGGGCATTATGGGAGGATATAGGGGATTGGTGGAGAAAGGGTCCCTATAGGGGAGGGGGGGGAAGTATATAAGTAATGGGGAGGGGTCTTACCTCCCCTTTTGACTCCGGACGGCGACAGATTCCCAGGACCAGGACGTCGGCAGCGTGGACGTGGCGGACCCTCAGAAGTGGGACCAGATGATACGAGCGGCGATGGCGGTGCACGGGGCCCGGGCAGTGCAGTCCCACGTCATGGCTGCCTGGGTTTCCCCGTCGGCACCTGCCCCTCGCTCCCCCTCTAGCCGCGGGCGGCGTTCCAGGCCCCCGTTCAGGTATTCTCCGGGCGCAGGGGGGGGGCGAGGAGGCCCAGTGAGAGCCCCCCCTCGGGACCCTCCGCGGCGGGGCGGGCGGCAGCAGCTCCCAGCGTCTGCCCCGGCCGCCGGGAGGAATCTCCGGCGAGGCCGCGGCGGCCGAGAAGGGGGCGTGGCCAGCCCGGGGCCTTCTTCTGATGTCAGGCCTCGGGCTGGAGTGCAGAGCCCAGCGGCGTCTCCCGGCCGGGAGCGAGCCCGGCGATGGACTGAGGCCAGCGGTGGCCTGGATGGAGGCGGGCCCGGCCTGGGGCCTACTTCCGGTCCCAGGCCTCGGGCTAGATTTGGCAGGCCGGCGGCAGCCCGGGATCCGGGCCGTGCCCAGCGTGGATCGGAGGCACGGAGAGGGGGCGTGTCCGGCCTGGGGCCTGCTGTGGATGCCGGGCCCCCGGCGGTGGGGCACGTCCCGGCGGCTGCTCCTATATAGGTGCGGGCCCAGCGGATGATGGAGGCCAGCTGTACCCCCCCCCCGAGGACAGGGGGGGAGGGGGAGGCGGGCGCAGGCAGCCAGCGGGGGGACCGGGTGGGCAGGCGCCACCAGGATACCTGCGAGGCTGCGGAGAGAAGGAGGGACGGCGGGAGCCCTGCTGCGACTGCCAGGTCCCTCAGGTCAGCAGCACTGCGTCCGGCGGCCGCGGTCTCCCTCGGGCGGGGGAGGACCCAGCGGGAGGTCCCGGTCGGAGGCCCTGGAGGGCAGGAAACGACGGTGGGGAGCCCCCCAAGCCCGGGGAGAGGCTCCTCCAGGAAGAGGATGCGGTTGGCGGCGGCCCAGGGGACAGGACGGTCTTGTGGGCTGTCGCCGCACAGTGCCCACGCGGCGGCCCAGGAGGGCGGCCGTGGTGGAGGGGGCGCATCGGCTGCGTCCTCTGGGGCTGGGACGGTTGGAGGACGACTACAGCAAGGAAGAAGAACGAGCCCTCAGGTCGGGGGGACGAACCAGAGGAGCAGATGGCAGAGGATGTCACAGTTTCGATTTCTATCTCTGCGTCACGGTCGGGTGAGCTAGCCGTGGATTCGGCATTGCTTGCGGCGCGGGGTGCTGGTGTTGGGGAGGTGGCTGCGGGTACGGCAGCGCCAGAGGGGTCAGCTTTACTTAGTCAGTTGCTGGGGTTTTTTTGCAGGGTTTAGCGCGAGCGCTGGTGGCGGCGGCCTGGACGGGGTCAGCGGCGGATGGCACAGCAGCGGCCAATGGCGAGAAGGCGCCGGTGGGGGCGGGTGCAGTTAGCGGAGTAGTGGAGTCCGTGGGCGACAAAACAGGTGATGGAAAAGGAGGATGAGGTGGTGCGGCTGGATGATAGGGCGAAGAGCGAGGTGTAGGTGTGCTTTGAGGGACCGCTAGGGGCGCACCTCAAAAAAAAAAAAAAAAAAAACATTTGGAAAGGAGAGTAGGTGGAGAGATTTTCCCTACTACCCCTGGAGAAATTTAACCTAGGCAAGGTGAAGCCGAGCGATTCCGAGAAGGAAAAGGAGGAGGAAGAAAAACGCCGTTATAGGCTCATTCCTCGTTCCTTTTTCCAATTGGTTGCAGGCGTTCGTAATTTTGGCCAGCGTGATAGGGGAAAGGAGCCGGAGCCTTGCTCGGCTCTGTTTGGCTATACGGATGCAATCGGGGAGGCGTATCGCACGTATGGGGGCTTGGCATGGCTGCGGTATGCTGAGCAGTTTAGGCAGCGGACGGCGTTGCGGCCCGGCTTGCGGTGGGACCATGAGGACATTTCCTTATGGATGCGTTTAATGGCGGCCCCGAGCCAGCCCTTTCGTGGGGGCGCCGGGGGGGCGGGAGCCGGGCCCTCGGGTATCCAGAAAAAGGGATTGGTGCTGGCAATTTAACGAAGGCCAGTAAAAATTTGGTGCAGCGTGTAGGTTACATCATGAGTGCTCCGGCTGCGGGGGGGGGGGACATAGTTTGTCCAAATGTTTTAAGAAAGGGAGAGGCAAGGCCAGGGACGGGTCTGGTAAAAGGGAGGACGCTGGTGAAAATAGGGGCGATGGCGCCGTTTTAAGTAGGTATCCGGACGGGGCAGCGGCGTCGCTTTTGTGGTTTGGTTTTGTACGGTTTTCAGATTCCGTCGGCGGTTGAGGCATTGCCTCTGGTTTGTCGTAACTTACGGTCGGCAAGGGCCACCCTATGGTTGGGGGTGAGACGTTGGGTAAAGAGGTTGAGCTGGGCAGGATGGGGGGCCCATTTGAGAGCCCGCCGTGCAGTAATCTGGTGGTGTCCCTGCTGGGGGTGGTGCCAAAGTAGGAGCCGAACAAATTTCGGCTCATTCATCATCTTTCATTTCCGGAGGGGTCGTCGGGGAATGATGGCATCGCGCTGGAGTTGTCGGCGGTGTACTACGTCTCATTTGACAAAGCGCTGGATTTGGTACGGGCGGCGGGACGCGGTGCATTGATTGCAAAGGCGGATGTAGAAGCGGCGTTTCGTTTATTGCCGGTGCATCCGGAGAGTCAGCACCTTCTGGGTTGTGCTGGTGGGGGGAAAGTTTTATGGGGATCGTTGTTTGCCTATGGGCTGTTCAATTTCTTGTTCATATTTGGAGGTGTTTAGCTCCTTTGTTGAGTGGGTGGTGCGGGACGTGTCCGGCTTGTCCTCCATTATCCACTATTTGGATGATTTTCTGTGCGTTGGTCCGGCGGGTTCCATGGTGTGCGCTGGTTTGTTGTTCGCCTTGCAGAGAATGGCGGATCGTTTTGGGATCCATTTGGCGCAAGAAAAGCGGAGGGGCCGGCGCCGGTTATGCGGTTCCTGGGGAGTGACTTGACTCTCTGGCTATGGAATGTAGGTTGCCGGAGGACAAGATTGTGGATTTGCGGAGCGCAGTTGCGGCGATGCTGGCAGCGAAAAAAAAAAAAAAAAAAAAAGTGCGGCTTAAGGTGGTACAGTCTTGGCTCGGGAAGCTGCATTTTGCATGCAGGATTATGCCAATGGGACGTGTTTTCGCCAGGAGGTTGGCGACGGCTACGGCAGGCGTGCGGTCCTAGGGGCATTTTGTGCGGGTCACGCGGGAGATCAAGGAAGATTTCTTGGTTTGGGATGTCTTCTTGAGGCGTTTTACCGGTCGAGCTTTGTGGTTGGAGAAGGCGGTGCCTAAGGGTGCGCTGGAGCTGTATACGGATGCGGCCGGGTCGGCGGGTTTCGGCGCCATTTTCAGGGACATTGGTGCATTGGAAAGTGGCCTGAGGAATGGCGGCAGAGTGGCCTGGTAAAAAAATCTGGCCCTGCGGGAGTTGTTTCCAATCGTGGGGGCGGTGGTGTTGTGGGGGTCGCAATTTTCGGGACGTAAAGTGTGCTTTCATTGCGATAATCAGGCGGTGGTGCATGCAATAAACAGCTTGTCAGCGAAGTTTGGACTGGTAGTGGCATATGTGCGGCATTTGGTGCTCAAGTGTTTACTGTGGAATATTCATGTGGTTGAAAAACATGTGCCGGGGGTGGATAACGGGGTGGCTGACGCTTTATCTCGTTTTCAGTTCCACAGGTTTCGGGACTTAAGGCCGGGGGCGGACGAGATTGGAGCGGTGTGTCCAGAGGACTTGGGGAGCCTGGTGAGGAAGTGATTGCGGGTTTGATTAGAAATTCTGTAACCGAGGTGTCTTGGTGCCGTTATGCAAAAGTGTGGGTTGAGTGGCAGGCAGTGCTGGGAGCGATGTTGGCAACGGGCGAGGGGATTATTTATTGGCGCTCTTGGCATTGGTGAGTGAGGATTTTAAGGCTGGGAGGTCAGCATCGGCTGTGGGGCAGTGGCCTTCTGGTTAAAGGTTAGGGGTGAGCAAGACGTTTCGCGGGATTTCCGCGTGCGGCAGGCCTTGAAGGGTTTTCAGAAAGGGGTAAAGGTGCGGGACGCTAGGCGTCCCATTTCGTTGGACTTGTTACGGCGATTGGTGGATGGTTTGCGGGTTCTTTGTGTCTCAGCATATGAGACGGTACTGTTTGAAGCCGCTTTTGTGTTAGCTTTTCCGGGGTTTTTTTTGGATTGGGGAGTTGGTGAGCCCTTCTAGGGTTAATGGGGGCGGTTATTGCTATCCGAGGGTGTGTCGGTAGTGGGACAGAGAGTGGAGTGTCGGCTCCGGCGGTCCAAAATGGAACAGATGGGTCGAGGCATGTTGGTAGTGTTGTATGCGGTGCGAGGGGATGAGTTGTGCCCGGTGCAGGTGGTGAGTACGTTTGTGGATGGCGGGGCGGTCTTCCGGGCCCGCTGTTGTGTCACGAAGACTGGGCTTGGTTGTCTCGTTACCAGTTTTGTAGCAGTGCTGAGGAGTTGTCTGCGCTGGGCGGGGGAGAGCCCAGAGGATTACGGGGCTCATTCCTTTGGGATCAGGGCAGCGATGGAGGCTTCTCGTTGGGGCCTTGGAGATTACGTGGTGAGACGGATTGGTCGGTGGGAGTCCTATCGTTTTCGGGGTTATGTGCGCCCACAGTTGTTATCTCATTGAGGTTTCGGTTGGAGTTTTTGTTTGTGTTGCTGTTGGGGGTTGTTGTTCCTTGGGCAATTTGGAATGGCGCTGTTGTTTGTTAAAGTTGTTTCTTTTATCATGGGAGTGTGTCTGATCTGGGTTTTGTGGCACTCTGTCGTTTTTCTGGGGGGGGCCCGTTGGGCTGACGCTCGTCCAAAATGGTCGGCAGTTGGGTGTGGACGGTTCGCTGGCGTCGGTCAAGTGGATTGGAGTGCGTGGCATGGAATGGAGCAGGGTCGTGCCGGAGTTCGAATATTATTACAGGATGGTCAGACCTCCGAACGTGTTAGTGTTGCACGTGGGGGGGAATGACCTGGGTTCGCGGGCATCCCGCGATCTGATCAGGGACACTAAGATGGACCTTTTTGCGTTTATGGACACGGTATCCGGGCTTGATAGTGGTGTGGTCGGATATTGTGGCCAGATTATGGTGGAGGGGGGCCCGGTCGGTGGAAAAGCTTGACCGCGCCCGGGCTCAAGTGAACAGGGTGGTTGCGCGTTTTGTGCGGAAAAATGGCGGTGTTGTGGTGAGGCACGTGGACCTGGAGTCGCCGAAGTGGCAGTTTAGGAGGAGTGATGGGGTTCACCTTAATGATATTGGTTCCGATTTATGGGCCCTGGGTTTGCCTGATGGCGTGGAGCAAGCCTTGGGTGTGTGGCGGGTCCAGGCCACGTAAGGTGTCACGTGTCCTGTCCTGTGGTGGGGGTAGGTCTGGTCCAGAAGCGGTTGTAAGGGATTGGTAGCTGGACCGAGAGGCACTGTCTGGGTATGGTGTCTCCGGGTTCCGGTAAATTGCAGGCACGGGGTTCTGCAAAGTTTGGGGGTATTAATCCGTGGGGTGATTAATACCTCATCTCTGGGTCGGAGTGTTGCGGCCAGGGATATTGGCGTAGGAATTGGTTTCTGGATCGGGCCTACATAAGGTTTTCATGTTTTGTTTATTATGTGTTACCTATTATTGTGTGTTTGGGGTCGCCAGTTGGACGGCGCCCCCTTGTGTTAGTATGTTAATAATAGGTAATAAAGGCTGCTGTGGCCAATTTGTTAAACCAAGTCGCATGCAGTCGGTGTGTTATTTTAGGTTAAGTTGGGTATACTAACCATCACGACCGGAGAATCCTTCCTCAGTGGTCAAGAAAGCCATGGACCCCATAGGGGGGAGGGGCGACATGACCAGAGGGAAGGAAGGGAGTGAGGGGGTTAATAAAGTTGAAATAGGGCATTATGGGAGGATATAGGGGATTGGTGGAGAAAGGGTCCCTATAGGGGAGGGGGGGGGGAAGTATATAAGTAATGGGGAGGGGTCTTACCTCCCCTTTTGACTCCGGACGGCGACAGATTCCCGCCCACCCTCCCTTTGTGGTTTGTGAAGGCGTTTTGTTTTTAGCTATGTTCAAAAAAAAAAGGGAAAGGTAATATTAAAAAAAAAAACAAAAAAAAACCAATGTTGAAAGGGATGTATGTTTGTCGCAGCAGCGGGGGTAGGTCTGGTCCAGAAGCGGTTGTAAGGGATTGGTAGCTGGACCGAGAGGCACTGTCTGGGTATGGTGTCTCCGGGTTCCGGTAAATTGCAGGCACGGGGTTCTGCAAAGTTTGGGGGTATTAATCCGTGGGGTGATTAATACCTCATCTCTGGGTCGGAGTGTTGCGGCCAGGGATATTGGCGTAGGAATTGGTTTCTGGATCGGGCCTACATAAGGTTTTCATGTTTTTGTTTATTATGTGTTACCTATTATTGTGTGTTTGGGGTCGCCAGTTGGACGGCGCCCCCTTGTGTTAGTATGTTAATAATAGGTAATAAAGGCTGCTGTGGCCAATTTGTTTAACCAAGTCGCATGCAGTCGGTGTGTTATTTTAGGTTAAGTTGGGTATACTAACCATCACGACCGGAGAATCCTTCCTCAGTGGTCATGAGCACACACAGTCTGTATGATGGAGTGTTTGTGAGCGCACACAGCCTGTATGATGGATTGTTTGTGAGTGCACACAGCCTGTATGATGGAGTGTTTGTGAGCGCACACAGCCTGTATGATGGAGGGTTTGTGAGCGCACACAGCCTGTATGATGGAGTGTTTGTGAGCGCACACAGTCTGTATGATGGAGTGTTTGTGAGCGCACACAGTCTGTATGATGGAGTGTTTGTGAGCGCACACAGCCTGTATGATGGAGTGTTTGTGAGCGCACACAGTCTGTATGATGGAGTGTTTGTGAGCGCACACAGCCTGTATGATGGAGTGTTTGTGAGCGCACACAGTCTGTATGATGGAGTGTTTGTGAGCGCACACAGCCTGTATGATGGAGTGTTTGTGAGCGCACACAGTCTGTATGATGGAGTGTTTGTGAGCGCACACAGCCTGTATGATGGAGTGTTTGTGAGCGCACACAGCCTGTATGATGGAGTGTTTGTGAGTGCACACAGCCTGTATGATGGATTGTTTGTGAGCGCACACAGCCTGTATGATGGAGTGTTTGTGAGCGCACACAGCCTGTATGATGGAGTGTTTGTGAGCGCACACAGCCTGTATGATGGAGTGTTTGTGAGCGCACACAGCCTGTATGATGGACTGTTTGTGAGCGCACACAGCCTGTATGATGGATTGTTTGTGAGCGCACACAGCCTGTATGATGGAGTGTTTGTGAGTGCACACAGTCTGTATGATGGAGTGTTTGTGAGCGCACACAGCCTGTATGATGGAGTGTTTGTGAGCGCACACAGTCTGTATGATGGAGTGTTTGTGAGCGCACACAGCCTGTATGATGGAGTGTTTGTGAGCGCACACAGCCTGTATGATGGACTGTTTGTGAGCGCACACAGCCTGTATGATGGATTGTTTGTGAGCGCACACAGCCTGTATGATGGAGTGTTTGTGAGCACACACAGCCTGTATGATGGAGTGTTTGTGAGCGCACACAGCCTGTATGATGGAGTGTTTGTGAGCGCACACAGCCTGTATGATGGAGTGTTTGTGAGCGCACACAGACTGTATGATGGAGTGTTTGTGAGCACACACAGCCTGTATGATGGAGTGTTTGTGAGCGCACACAGCCTGTATGATGGAGTGTTTGTAAGCGCACACAGCCTGTATGATGGAGTGTTTGTGAGCGCACACAGACTGTATGATGGAGTGTTTGTGAGCGCACACAGCCTGTATGATGGAGTGTTTGTAAGCGCACACAGCCTGTATGATGGAGTGTTTGTAAGCGCACACAGCCTGTATGATGGAGTGTTTGTGAGCGCACACAGCCTGTATGATGGAGTGTTTGTGAGTGCACACAGCCTGTATGATGGAGTGTTTGTGAGCGCACACAGCCTGTATGATGGAGTGTTTGTGAGCGCACACAGCCTGTATGATGGAGTGTTTGTGAGTGCACACAGCCTGTATGATGGAGTGTTTGTGAGCGCACACAGCCTGTATGATGGAGTGTTTGTGAGCGCACACAGCCTGTATGATGGAGTGTTTGTGAGCGCACACAGCCTGTATGATGGAGTGTTTGTGAGCGCACACAGCCTGTATGATGGAGTGTTTGTGAGCGCACACAGCCTGTATGATGGAGTGTTTGTGAGCGCACACAGCCTGTATGATGGAGTGTTTGTGAGCGCACACAGCCTGTATGATGGAGTGTTTGTGAGCGCACACAGCCTGTATGATGGATTGTTTGTGAGCGCACACAGCCTGTATGATGGAGTGTTTGTGAGCGCACACAGCCTGTATGATGGAGTGTTTGTGAGCGCACACAGCCTGTATGATGGAGTGTTTGTGAGCGCACACAGCCTGTATGATGGAGTGTTTGTAAGCGCACACAGCCTGTATGATGGAGTGTTTGTGAGCGCACACAGACTGTATGATGGAGTGTTTGTGAGCGCACACAGACTGTATGATGGAGTGTTTGTGAGCGCACACAGCCTGTATGATGGAGTGTTTGTAAGCGCACACAGCCTGTATGATGGAGTGTTTGTAAGCGCACACAGCCTGTATGATGGAGTGTTTGTGAGCGCACACAGCCTGTATGATGGAGTGTTTGTGAGCGCACACAGCCTGTATGATGGAGTGTTTGTGAGCGCACACAGCCTGTATGATGGAGTGTTTGTGAGCGCACACAGCCTGTATGATGGATTGTTTGTGAGAGCACACAGCCTGTATGATGGATTGTTTGTGAGCGCACACAGCCTGTATGATGGAGTGTTTGTGAGCGCACACAGCCTGTATGATGGAGTGTTTGTGAGCGCACACAGCCTGTATGATGGAGTGTTTGTGAGCGCACACAGCCTGTATGATGGAGTGTTCGTGAGCGCACACAGCCTGTATGATGGAGTGTTTGTGAGTGCACACAGCCTGTATGATGGAGTGTTTGTGAGCGCACACAGCCTGTATGATGGAGTGTTTGTGAGCGCACACAGCCTGTATGATGGAGTGTTTGTGAGCGCACACAGCCTGTATGATGGATTGTTTGTGAGCGCATACAGCCTGTATGATGGAGTGTTTGTGAGCGCACACAGCCTGTATTATGGAGTGTTTGTGAGCGCACACAGCCTGTATGATGGAGTGTTTGTGAGCGCACACAGCCTGTATGATGGAGTGTTTGTGAGCGCACACAGCCTGTATGATGGATTGTTTGTGAGCGCACACAGCCTGTATGATGGATTGTTTGTGAGCGCACACAGCCTGTATGATGGAGTGTTTGTGAGCGCACACAGCCTGTATGATGGATTGTTTGTGAGCGCACACAGCCTGTATTATGGAGTGTTTGTGAGCGCACACAGCCTGTATGATGGAGTGTTTGTGAGCGCACACAGCCTGTATGATGGAGTGTTTGTGAGCGCACACAGCCTGTATGATGGATTGTTTGTGAGCGCACACAGCCTGTATGATGGATTGTTTGTGAGCGCACACAGCCTGTATGATGGAGTGTTTGTGAGCGCACACAGCCTGTATGATGGATTGTTTGTGAGCGCACACAGCCTGTATGATGGATTGTTTGTGAGCGCACACAGCCTGTATGATGGATTGTTTGTGAGCGCACACAGCCTGTATGATGGAGTGTTTGTGAGCGCACACAGCCTGTATGATGGATTGTTTGTGAGCGCACACAGCCTGTATGATGGAGTGTTTGTGAGCACACACAGCCTGTATGATGGAGGGTTTGTGAGTGTACACAGCCTGTATGATGGAGTGTTTGTGAGCGCACACAGCCTGTATGATGGATTGTTTGTGAGCGCACACAGCCTGTATGATGGAGTGTTTGTGAGCGCACACAGCCTGTATGATGGAGTGTTTGTGAGCGCACACAGCCTGTATGATGGATTGTATGTGAGTGCACACAGCCTGTATGATGGATTGTTTGTGAGCGCACACAGCCTGTATGATGGAGTGTTTGTGAGCGCACACAGCCTGTATGATGGAGTGTTTGTGAGCGCACACAACCTGTATGATGGAGTGTTTGTGAGCGCACACAGACTGTATGATGGAGTGTTTGTGAGTGCACACAGCCTGTATGATGGATTGTTTGTGAGCGCACACAGCCTGTATGATGGAGTGTTTGTGAGTGCACACAGCCTGTATGATGGAGTGTTTGTGAGTGCACACAGCCTGTATGATGGAGTGTTTGTGAGTGCACACAGCCTGTATGATGGAGGGTTTGTGAGTGTACACAGCCTGTATGATGGAGTGTTTGTGAGCGCACACAGCCTGTATGATGGATTGTTTGTGAGCGCACACAGCCTGTATGATGGAGTGTTTGTGAGCGCACACAGCTTGTATGATGGAGTGTTTGTGAGCGCACACAGCCTGTATGATGGAGTGCTTGTGAGCGCACACAGCCTGTATGATGGAGTGTTTGTGAGCGCACACAGCCTGTATGATGGAGTGTTTGTGAGCGCACACAGCCTGTATGATGGATTGTTTGTGAGCGCACACAGCCTGTATGATGGAGTGTTTGTGAGCGCACACAGCCTGTATGATGGATTGTTTGTGAGCGCACACAGCCTGTATGATGGAGTGTTTGTGAGCGCACACAGCCTGTATGATGGAGTGTTTGTGAGCGCACACAACCTGTATGATGGAGTGTTTGTGAGCGCACACAGACTGTATGATGGAGTGTTTGTGAGAGCACACAGCCTGTATGATGGAGTGTTTGTGAGTGCACACAGCCTGTATGATGGAGTGTTTGTGAGCGCACACAGCCTGTATGATGGAGTGTTTGTGAGCGCACACAGCCTGTATGATGGAGTGTTTGTGAGCGCACACAGCCTGTATGATGGAGTGTTTGTGAGTGCACACAGCCTGTATGATGGAGGGTTTGTGAGTGTACACAGCCTGTATGATGGAGTGTTTGTGAGCGCACACAGCCTGTATGATGGATTGTTTGTGAGCGCACACAGCCTGTATGATGGAGTGTTTGTGAGCGCACACAGCTTGTATGATGGAGTGTTTGTGAGCGCACACAGCCTGTATGATGGAGTGCTTGTGAGCGCACACAGCCTGTATGATGGAGTGTTTGTGAGCGCACACAGCCTGTATGATGGAGTGTTTGTGAGCGCACACAGCCTGTATGATGGATTGTTTGTGAGCGCACACAGCCTGTATGATGGAGTGTTTGTGAGCGCACACAGCCTGTATGATGGAGTGTTTGTGAGCGCACACAACCTGTATGATGGAGTGTTTGTGAGCGCACACAGACTGTATGATGGAGTGTTTGTGAGAGCACACAGCCTGTATGATGGAGTGTTTGTGAGTGCACACAGCCTGTATGATGGAGTGTTTGTGAGCGCACACAGCCTGTATGATGGAGTGTTTGTGAGCGCACACAACCTGTATGATGGAGTGTTTGTGAGCGCACACAACCTGTATGATGGAGTGTTTGTGAGCGCACACAGCCTGTATGATGGAGTGTTTGTGAGCGCACACAGCCTGTATGACGGAGTGTTTGTGAGTGCACACAACCTGTATGATGGAGTGTTTGTGAGCGCACACAACCTGTATGATGGAGTGTTTGTGAGCGCACACAGCCTGTATGATGGAGTGTTTGTGAGTGCACACAGCCTGTATGATGGAGTGTTTGTGAGCGCACACAGCCTGTATGATGGAGTGTTTGTGAGTGCACACAGCCTGTATGATGGAGTGTTTGTGAGCGCACACAGCCTGTATGATGGAGTGTTTGTGAGTGCACACAGCCTGTATGATGGAGTGTTTGTGAGCGCACACAACCTGTATGATGGAGTGTTTGTGAGTGCACACAGCCTGTATGATGGAGTGTTTGTGAGCGCACACAGCCTGTATGATGGAGTGTTTGTGAGCGCACACAGCCTGTATGATGGAGTGTTTGTGAGCGCACACAGCCTGTATGATGGAGTGTTTGTGAGTGCACACAGCCTGTATGATGGAGTGTTTGTGAGCGCACACAGCCTGTATGATGGAGTGTTTGTGAGTGCACACAGCCTGTATGATGGAGTGTTTGTGAGCGCACACAGCCTGTATGATGGAGTGTTTGTGAGCGCACACAGCCTGTATGATGGAGTGTTTGTGAGCGCACACAGCCTGTATGATGGAGTGTTTGTGAGTGCACACAGCCTGTATGATGGAGGGTTTGTGAGTGTACACAGCCTGTATGATGGAGTGTTTGTGAGCGCACACAGCCTGTATGATGGATTGTTTGTGAGCGCACACAGCCTGTATGATGGAGTGTTTGTGAGCGCACACAGCCTGTATGATGGAGTGTTTGTGAGCGCACACAGCCTGTATGATGGAGTGCTTGTGAGCGCACACAGCCTGTATGATGGATTGTTTGTGAGCGCACACAGCCTGTATGATGGAGTGTTTGTGAGCGCACACAGCCTGTATGATGGAGTGTTTGTGAGCGCACACAGCCTGTATGATGGAGTGTTTGTGAGCGCACACAGCCTGTATGATGGAGTGTTTGTGAGCGCACACAGCCTGTATGATGGAGTGTTTGTGAGCGCACACAGCCTGTATGATGGAGTGTTTGTGAGCGCACACAGCCTGTATGATGGATTGTTTGTGAGCGCACACAGCCTGTATGATGGAGTGTTTGTGAGCGCACACAGCCTGTATGATGGAGTGTTTGTGAGCGCACACAGCCTGTATGATGGAGTGTTTGTGAGCGCACACAGCCTGTATGATGGAGTGTTTGTGAGCGCACACAGCCTGTATGATGGAGTGTTTGTGAGCGCACACAGCCTGTATGATGGAGTGTTTGTGAGTGCACACAGCCTGTATGATGGAGTGTTTGTGAGCGCACACAGCCTGTATGATGGAGTGTTTGTGAGTGCACACAACCTGTATGATGGAGTGTTTGTGAGCGCACACAACCTGTATGATGGAGTGTTTGTGAGCGCACACAGCCTGTATGATGGAGTGTTTGTGAGTGCACACAGCCTGTATGATGGAGTGTTTGTGAGCGCACACAGCCTGTATGATGGAGTGTTTGTGAGTGCACACAGCCTGTATGATGGAGTGTTTGTGAGCGCACACAGCCTGTATGATGGAGTGTTTGTGAGTGCACACAGCCTGTATGATGGAGTGTTTGTGAGCGCACACAGCCTGTATGATGGAGTGTTTGTGAGCGCACACAGCCTGTATGATGGAGTGTTTGTGAGAGCACACAGCCTGTATGATGGAGTGTTTGTGAGTGCACACAGCCTGTATGATGGAGTGTTTGTGAGTGCACACAGCCTGTATGATGGAGTGTTTGTGAGTGCACACAGCCTGTATGATGGAGTGTTTGTGAGCGCACACAGCCTGTATGATGGAGTGTTTGTGAGCGCACACAGCCTGTATTATGGAGTGTTTGTGAGCGCACACAGCCTGTATGATGGAGTGTTTGTGAGCGCACACAGCCTGTATGATGGAGTGTTTGTGAGCGCACACAGCCTGTATGATGGAGTGTTTGTGAGCGCACACAGCCTGTATGATGGAGTGCTTGTGAGCGCACACAGCCTGTATGATGGAGTGCTTGTGAGCGCACACAGCCTGTATGATGGAGTGCTTGTGAGCGCACACAGCCTGTATGATGGAGTGTTTGTGAGCGCACACAGCCTGGAGGATGGAGTGTTTGTGAGTGCACACAGCCTGTATGATGGAGTGTTTGTGAGCGCACACAGCCTGTATGATGGAGTGTTTGTGAGCGCACACAGCCTGTATGATGGAGTGTTTGTGAGCGCACACAGCCTGTATGATGGAGTGTTTGTGAGCGCACACAGCCTGTATGATGGAGTGTTTGTAAGCGCACACAGCCTGTATGATGGAGTGTTTGTGAGCGCACACAGCCTGTATGATGGAGTGTTTGTGAGCGCACACAGCCTGTATGATGGATTGTTTGGGAGCGCACACAGCCTGTATGATGGATTGTTTGTGAGCGCACACAGCCTGAATGATGGAGTGTTTGTGAGCGCACACAGCCTGTATGATGGAGTGTTTGTGAGCGCACACAGCCTGTATGATGGAGTGTTTGTGAGCGCACACAGCCTGTATGATGGAGTGTTTGTGAGTGCACACAGCCTGGAGGATGGAGTGTTTGTGAGTGCACACAGCCTGTAGGATGGAGTGTTTGTGAGCGCACACAGCCTGTATGATGGAGTGTTTGTGAGTGCACACAGCCTGTATGATGGAGTGTTTGTGAGCGCACACAGCCTGTATGATGGAGTGTTTGTGAGCGCACACAGCCTGTATGATGGAGTGTTTGTGAGCGCACACAGCCTGTATGATGGAGTGTTTGTGAGCGCACACAGCCTGTATGATGGAGTGTTTGTGAGCGCACACAGCCTGTATGATGGATTGTTTGTGAGCGCACACAGCCTGGAGGATGGATTGTTTGTGAGCGCACACAGCCTGGAGGATGGATTGTTTGTGAGCGCACACAGCCTGTATGATGGAGTGTTTGTGAGCGCACACAGCCTGTATGATGGAGTGTTTGTGAGCGCACACAGCCTGTATGATGGAGTGTTTGTGAGCGCACACAGCCTGTATGATGGGGTGTTTGTGAGTGCACACAGCCTGTATGATGGAGTGTTTGTAAGCGCACACAGCCTGTATGATGGAGTGTTTGTGAGTGCACACAGCCTGTATGATGGATTGTTTGTGAGCGCACACAGCCTGTATGATGGAGTGTTTGTGAGCGCACACAGCCTGTATGATGGAGTGTTTGTGAGCGCACACAGCCTGTATGATGGAGTGTTTGTGAGCGCACACAGCCTGTATGATGGAGTGTTTGTGAGTGCACACAGCCTGTATGATGGAGTGTTTGTAAACGCACACAGCCTGTATGATGGAGTGTTTGTGAGTGCACACAGCCTGTATGATGGATTGTTTGTGAGCGCACACAGCCTGTATGATGGAGTGTTTGTGAGCGCACACAGCCTGTATGATGGAGTGTTTGTGAGTGCACACAGCCTGTATGATGGATTGTTTGTGAGCGCACACAGCCTGTATGATGGAGTGTTTGTGAGCGCACACAGCCTGGAGGATGGATTGTTTGTGAGCGCACACAGCCTGTATGATGGAGTGTTTGTGAGCGCACACAGCCTGTATGATGGAGTGTTTGTGAGCGCACACAGCCTGTATGATGGAGTGTTTGTGAGCGCACACAGCCTGTATGATGGAGTGTTTGTGAGCGCACACAGCCTGTATGATGGAGTGTTTGTGAGTGCACACAGCCTGTATGATGGAGTGTTTGTAAGCGCACACAGCCTGTATGATGGATTGTTTGTGAGCGCACACAGCCTGTATGATGGAGTGTTTGTGAGTGCACACAGCCTGTATGATGGAGTGTTTGTGAGCGCATACAGCCTGTATGATGGAGTATTTGTGAGCGCACACAGCCTGTATGATGGAGTGTTTGTGAGCGCATACAGCCTGTATGATGGATTGTTTGTGAGCGCACACAGCCTGGAGGATGGAGTGTTTGTGAGCGCACACAGCCTGTATGATGGAGTGTTTGTGAGCGCACACAGCCTGTATGATGGAGTGTTTGTGAGCGCACACAGCCTGTATGATGGAGTGTTTGTGAGTGCACACAGCCTGTATGATGGAGTGTTTGTGAGCGCACACAGCCTGTATGATGGAGTGTTTGTGAGCGCACACAGCCTGTATGATGGGGTGTTTGTAAGAGCACACAGCCTGTATGATGGAGTGTTTGTGAGTGCACACAGCCTGTATGATGGAGTGTTTGTGAGCGCACACAGCCTGTATGATGGAGTGTTTGTGAGCGCACACAGCCTGTATGATGGAGTGTTTGTGAGCGCACACAGCCTGTATGATGGAGTGTTTGTGAGCGCACACAGCCTGTATTATGGAGTGTTTGTGAGCGCACACAGCCTGTATTATGGAGTGTTTGTGAGCGCACACAGCCTGTATGATGGAGTGTTTGTGAGCGCACACAGCCTGTATGATGGAGTGTTTGTGAGTGCACACAGCCTGTATGATGGAGTGTTTGTGAGCGCACACAGCCTGTATGATGGAGTGTTTGTGAGCGCACACAGCCTGTATGATGGAGTGTTTGTGAGCGCACACAGCCTGTATGATGGATTGTTTGTGAGCGCACACAGCCTGTATGATGGAGTGTTTGTGAGTGCACACAGCCTGTATGATGGAGTGTTTGTGAGCGCACACAGCCTGTATGATGGAGTGTTTGTGAGCGCACACAGCCTGTATGATGGAGTGTTTGTGAGCGCACACAGCCTGTATTATGGAGTGTTTGTGAGCGCACACAGCCTGTATGATGGAGTGTTTGTGAGCGCACACAGCCTGTATGATGGAGTGTTTGTGAGCGCACACAGCCTGTATGATGGAGTGTTTGTGAGCGCACACAGCCTGTATGATGGAGTGCTTGTGAGCGCACACAGCCTGTATTATGGAGTGTTTGTGAGCGCACACAGTCTGTATGATGGAGTGTTTGTGAGTGCACACAGCCTGTATGATGGAGTGTTTGTGAGCGCACACAGCCTGTATGATGGAGTGTTTGTGAGCGCACACAGCCTGTATTATGGAGTGTTTGTGAGCGCACACAGCCTGTATGATGGAGTGTTTGTGAGCGCACACAGCCTGTATTATGGAGTGTTTGTGAGCGCACACAGCCTGTATGATGGAGTGTTTGTGAGCGCACACAGCCTGTATGATGGAGTGTTTGTGAGCGCACACAGCCTGTATGATGGAGTGTTTGTGAGCGCACACAGCCTGTATTATGGAGTGTTTGTGAGCGCACACAGCCTGTATGATGGAGTGTTTGTGAGCGCACACAGCCTGTATGATGGAGTGTTTGTGAGCGCACACAGCCTGTATGATGGAGTGCTTGTGAGCGCACACAGCCTGTATTATGGAGTGTTTGTGAGCGCACACAGTCTGTATGATGGAGTGTTTGTGAGTGCACACAGCCTGTATGATGGAGTGTTTGTGAGCGCACACAGCCTGTATGATGGAGTGTTTGTGAGCGCACACAGCCTGTATTATGGAGTGTTTGTGAGCGCACACAGCCTGTATTATGGAGTGTTTGTGAGCGCACACAGCCTGGAGGATGGAGTGTTTGTGAGCACACACAGCCTGTATGATGGAGTGTTTGTGAGCGCACACAGCCTGTATTATGGAGTGTTTGTGAGCGCACACAGCCTGTATGATGGAGTGTTTGTGAGCGCACACAGCCTGTATGATGGAGTGTTTGTGAGCGCACACAGCCTGTATGATGGATTGTTTGTGAGCGCACACAGCCTGTATGATGGAGTGTTTGTGAGTGCACACAGCCTGTATGATGGAGTGTTTGTGAGCGCACACAGCCTGTATGATGGAGTGTTTGTGAGCGCACACAGCCTGTATGATGGATTGTTTGTGAGCGCACACAGCCTGTATGATGGAGTGTTTGTGAGCGCACACAGCCTGTATGATGGATTGTTTGTGAGCGCACACAGCCTGTATGATGGAGTGTTTGTGATCGCACACAGCCTGTATGATGGAGTGTTTGTGAGCGCACACAGCCTGTATGATGGAGTGTTTGTGAGCACACACAGCCTGTATGATGGATTGTTTGTGAGCGCACACAGCCTGTATGATGGAGTGTTTGTGATCGCACACAGCCTGTATGATGGAGTGTTTGTGAGCGCACACAGCCTGTATGATGGAGTGTTTGTGAGCGCACACAGCCTGTATGATGGAGTGTTTGTGAGCGCACACAGCCTGTATGATGGAGTGTTTGTGAGCGCACACAGCCTGTATGATGGAGTGTTTGTGAGCGCACACAGACTGTATGATGGAGTGTTTGTGAGTGCACACAGCCTGTATGATGGAGTGTTTGTGAGCGCACACAGCCTGTATGATGGAGTGTTTGTGAGCGCACACAGCCTGTATGATGGAGTGTTTGTGAGCGCACACAGCCTGTATGATGGAGTGTTTGTGAGCGCACACAGCCTGTATGATGGAGTGTTTGTGAGCGCACACAGCCTGTATGATGGAGTGTTTGTGAGCGCACACAGCCTGTATGATGGGGTGTTTGTAAGAGCACACAGCCTGTATGATGGAGTGTTTGTGAGTGCACACAGCCTGTATGATGGAGTGTTTGTGAGCGCACACAGCCTGTATGATGGAGTGTTTGTGAGCGCACACAGCCTGTATGATGGAGTGTTTGTGAGCGCACACAGCCTGTATGATGGAGTGTTTGTGAGCGCACACAGCCTGTATTATGGAGTGTTTGTGAGCGCACACAGCCTGTATTATGGAGTGTTTGTGAGCGCACACAGCCTGTATGATGGAGTGTTTGTGAGCGCACACAGCCTGTATGATGGAGTGTTTGTGAGTGCACACAGCCTGTATGATGGAGTGTTTGTGAGCGCACACAGCCTGTATGATGGAGTGTTTGTGAGCGCACACAGCCTGTATGATGGAGTGTTTGTGAGCGCACACAGCCTGTATGATGGATTGTTTGTGAGCGCACACAGCCTGTATGATGGAGTGTTTGTGAGTGCACACAGCCTGTATGATGGAGTGTTTGTGAGTGCACACAGCCTGTATGATGGAGTGTTTGTGAGCGCACACAGCCTGTATGATGGAGTGTTTGTGAGCGCACACAGCCTGTATTATGGAGTGTTTGTGAGCGCACACAGCCTGTATTATGGAGTGTTTGTGAGCGCACACAGCCTGTATGATGGAGTGTTTGTGAGCGCACACAGCCTGTATGATGGAGTGTTTGTGAGCGCACACAGCCTGTATGATGGAGTGTTTGTGAGCGCACACAGCCTGTATGATGGAGTGCTTGTGAGCGCACACAGCCTGTATTATGGAGTGTTTGTGAGCGCACACAGTCTGTATGATGGAGTGTTTGTGAGTGCACACAGCCTGTATGATGGTGTTTGTGAGCGCACACAGCCTGTATGATGGAGTGTTTGTGAGCGCACACAGCCTGTATTATGAGTGTTTGTGAGCGCACACAGCCTGTATGATGGAGTGTTTGTGAGCGCACACAGCCTGTATTATGGAGTGTTTGTGAGCGCACACAGCCTGTATGATGGAGTGTTTGTGAGCGCACACAGCCTGTATGATGGAGTGTTTGTGAGCGCACACAGCCTGTATGATGGAGTGTTTGTGAGCGCACACAGCCTGTATTATGGAGTGTTTGTGAGCGCACACAGCCTGTATGATGGAGTGTTTGTGAGCGCACACAGCCTGTATGATGGAGTGTTTGTGAGCGCACACAGCCTGTATGATGGAGTGCTTGTGAGAGCACACAGCCTGTATTATGGAGTGTTTGTGAGCGCACACAGTCTGTATGATGGAGTGTTTGTGAGTGCACACAGCCTGTATGATGGAGTGTTTGTGAGCGCACACAGCCTGTATGATGGAGTGTTTGTGAGCGCACACAGCCTGTATTATGGAGTGTTTGTGAGCGCACACAGCCTGTATTATGGAGTGTTTGTGAGCGCACACAGCCTGGAGGATGGAGTGTTTGTGAGCACACACAGCCTGTATGATGGAGTGTTTGTGAGCGCACACAGCCTGTATTATGGAGTGTTTGTGAGCGCACACAGCCTGTATGATGGAGTGTTTGTGAGCGCACACAGCCTGTATGATGGAGTGTTTGTGAGCGCACACAGCCTGTATGATGGAGTGTTTGTGAGCGCACACAGCCTGTATGATGGAGTGTTTGTGAGTGCACACAGCCTGTATGATGGAGTGTTTGTGAGCGCACACAGCCTGTATGATGGAGTGTTTGTGAGCGCACACAGACTGTATGATGGAGTGTTTGTGAGCGCACACAGCCTGTATGATGGAGTGTTTGTGAGAGCACACAGCCTGTATGATGGAGTGTTTGTGAGTGCACACAGCCTGTATGATGGAGTGTTTGTGAGTGCACACAGCCTGTATGATGGAGTGTTTGTGAGCGCACACAGCCTGTATGATGGATTGTTTGTGAGCGCACACAGCCTGTATGATGGAGTGTTTGTGAGCGCACACAGCCTGTATGATGGATTGTTTGTGAGCGCACACAGCCTGTATGATGGAGTGTTTGTGATCGCACACAGCCTGTATGATGGAGTGTTTGTGAGCGCACACAGCCTGTATGATGGAGTGTTTGTGAGCACACACAGCCTGTATGATGGATTGTTTGTGAGCGCACACAGCCTGTATGATGGAGTGTTTGTGATCGCACACAGCCTGTATGATGGAGTGTTTGTGAGCGCACACAGCCTGTATGATGGAGTGTTTGTGAGCGCACACAGCCTGTATGATGGAGTGTTTGTGAGCGCACACAGCCTGTATGATGGAGTGTTTGTGAGCGCACACAGCCTGTATGATGGAGTGTTTGTGAGCGCACACAGACTGTATGATGGAGTGTTTGTGAGTGCACACAGCCTGTATGATGGAGTGTTTGTGAGCGCACACAGCCTGTATGATGGAGTGTTTGTGAGCGCACACAGCCTGTATGATGGAGTGTTTGTGAGCGCACACAGCCTGTATGATGGAGTGTTTGTGAGCGCACACAGCCTGTATGATGGAGTGTTTGTGAGCGCACACAGCCTGTATGATGGAGTGTTTGTGAGCGCACACAGCCTGTATGATGGAGTGTTTGTGAGTGCACACAGCCTGTATGATGGAGTGTTTTTGAGTGCACACAGCCTGTATGATGGAGTGTTTGTGAGCGCACACAGCCTCTATGATGGAGTGCTTGTGAGCGCACACAGCCTGTATGATGGAGTGTTTGTGAGCGCACACAGCCTGTATGATGGAGTGTTTGTGATCGCACACAGCCTGTATGATGGAGTGTTTGTGAGTGCACACAGCCTGTATGATGGAGTGTTTGTGAGCGCACACAGCCTGTATGATGGAGTGTTTGTGAGCGCACACAGCCTGTATGATGGAGTGTTTGTGAGTGCACACAGCCTGTATGATGGAGTGTTTGTGAGCGCACACAGCCTGTATGATGGAGTGTTTGTGAGCGCACACAGCCTGTATGATGGAGTGTTTGTGAGCGCACACAGCCTGTATGATGGAGTGTTTGTGAGCGCACACAGCCTGTATGATGGAGTGTTTGTGAGCGCACACAGCCTGTATGATGGAGTGTTTGTGAGCGCACACAGCCTGTATGATGGAGTGTTTGTGAGCGCACACAGCCTGTATGATGGAGTGTTTGTGAGCGCACACAGCCTGTATGATGGAGTGTTTGTGAGTGCACACAGCCTGTATGATGGAGTGTTTGTGAGCGCACACAGCCTCTATGATGGAGTGTTTGTGAGCGCACACAGCCTGTATGATGGAGTGTTTGTGAGTGCACACAGCCTGTATGATGGAGTGTTTGTGAGCGCACACAGCCTGTATTATGGAGTGTTTGTGAGCGCACACAGCCTGTATGATGGAGTGTTTGTGAGCGCACACAGCCTGTATGATGGAGTGTTTGTGAGCGCACACAGCCTGTATGATGGAGTGTTTGTGAGCGCACACAGCCTGTATGATGGAGTGTTTGTGAGCGCACACAGCCTGTATGATGGAGTGTTTGTGAGCGCACACAGCCTGTATGATGGAGTGTTTGTGAGCGCACACAGCCTGTATGATGGAGTGTTTGTGAGCGCACACAGCCTGTATGATGGAGTGTTTGTGAGTGCACACAGCCTGTATGATGGAGTGTTTGTGAGCGCACACAGCCTCTATGATGGAGTGTTTGTGAGCGCACACAGCCTGTATGATGGAGTGTTTGTGAGTGCACACAGCCTGTATGATGGAGTGTTTGTGAGCGCACACAGCCTGTATTATGGAGTGTTTGTGAGCGCACACAGCCTGTATGATGGAGTGTTTGTGAGCGCACACAGCCTGTATGATGGAGTGTTTGTGAGCGCACACAGCCTGTATGATGGAGTGTTTGTGAGCGCACACAGCCTGTATGATGGAGTGTTTGTGAGCGCACACAGCCTGTATGATGGAGTGTTTGTGAGCGCACACAGCCTGTATGATGGAGTGTTTGTGAGCGCACACAGCCTGTATGATGGAGTGTTTGTGAGCGCACACAGCCTGTATGATGGATTGTTTGTGAGCGCACACAGCCTGTATGATGGAGTGTTTGTGAGCGCACACAGCCTGTATGATGGAGTGTTTGTGAGCGCACACAGCCTGTATGATGGAGTGTTTGTGAGCGCACACAGCCTGTATGATGGAGTGCTTGTGAGCGCACACAGCCTGTATTATGGAGTGTTTGTGAGCGCACACAGTCTGTATGATGGAGTGTTTGTGAGTGCACACAGCCTGTATGATGGAGTGTTTGTGAGCGCACACAGCCTGTATGATGGAGTGTTTGTGAGCGCACACAGCCTGTATTATGGAGTGTTTGTGAGCGCACACAGCCTGTATGATGGAGTGTTTGTGAGCGCACACAGCCTGTATTATGGAGTGTTTGTGAGCGCACACAGCCTGTATGATGGAGTGTTTGTGAGCGCACACAGCCTGTATGATGGAGTGTTTGTGAGCGCACACAGCCTGTATGATGGAGTGTTTGTGAGCGCACACAGCCTGTATTATGGAGTGTTTGTGAGCGCACACAGCCTGTATTATGGAGTGTTTGTGAGCGCACACAGCCTGTATTATGGAGTGTTTGTGAGCGCACACAGCCTGGAGGATGGAGTGTTTGTGAGCACACACAGCCTGTATGATGGAGTGTTTGTGAGCGCACACAGCCTGTATTATGGAGTGTTTGTGAGCGCACACAGCCTGTATGATGGAGTGTTTGTGAGCGCACACAGCCTGTATGATGGAGTGTTTGTGAGCGCACACAGCCTGTATGATGGAGTGTTTGTGAGCGCACACAGCCTGTATGATGGAGTGTTTGTGAGTGCACACAGCCTGTATGATGGAGTGTTTGTGAGCGCACACAGCCTGTATGATGGAGTGTTTGTGAGCGCACACAGACTGTATGATGGAGTGTTTGTGAGCGCACACAGCCTGTATGATGGAGTGTTTGTGAGAGCACACAGCCTGTATGATGGAGTGTTTGTGAGTGCACACAGCCTGTATGATGGAGTGTTTGTGAGTGCACACAGCCTGTATGATGGAGTGTTTGTGAGCGCACACAGCCTGTATGATGGATTGTTTGTGAGCGCACACAGCCTGTATGATGGAGTGTTTGTGAGCGCACACAGCCTGTATGATGGATTGTTTGTGAGCGCACACAGCCTGTATGATGGAGTGTTTGTGATCGCACACAGCCTGTATGATGGAGTGTTTGTGAGCGCACACAGCCTGTATGATGGAGTGTTTGTGAGCACACACAGCCTGTATGATGGATTGTTTGTGAGCGCACACAGCCTGTATGATGGAGTGTTTGTGATCGCACACAGCCTGTATGATGGAGTGTTTGTGAGCGCACACAGCCTGTATGATGGAGTGTTTGTGAGCGCACACAGCCTGTATGATGGAGTGTTTGTGAGCGCACACAGCCTGTATGATGGAGTGTTTGTGAGCGCACACAGACTGTATGATGGAGTGTTTGTGAGCGCACACAGACTGTATGATGGAGTGTTTGTGAGTGCACACAGCCTGTATGATGGAGTGTTTGTGAGCGCACACAGCCTGTATGATGGAGTGTTTGTGAGCGCACACAGCCTGTATGATGGAGTGTTTGTGAGCGCACACAGCCTGTATGATGGAGTGTTTGTGAGCGCACACAGCCTGTATGATGGAGTGTTTGTGAGCGCACACAGCCTGTATGATGGAGTGTTTGTGAGCGCACACAGCCTGTATGATGGAGTGTTTGTGAGTGCACACAGCCTGTATGATGGAGTGTTTTTGAGTGCACACAGCCTGTATGATGGAGTGTTTGTGATCGCACACAGCCTGTATGATGGAGTGTTTGTGAGTGCACACAGCCTGTATGATGGAGTGTTTGTGAGCGCACACAGCCTGTATGATGGAGTGTTTGTGAGCGCACACAGCCTGTATGATGGAGTGTTTGTGAGTGCACACAGCCTGTATGATGGAGTGTTTGTGAGCGCACACAGCCTGTATGATGGAGTGTTTGTGAGCGCACACAGCCTGTATGATGGAGTGTTTGTGAGCGCACACAGCCTGTATGATGGAGTGTTTGTGAGCGCACACAGCCTGTATGATGGAGTGTTTGTGAGCGCACACAGCCTGTATGATGGAGTGTTTGTGAGCGCACACAGCCTGTATGATGGAGTGTTTGTGAGCGCACACAGCCTGTATGATGGAGTGTTTGTGAGCGCACACAGCCTGTATGATGGAGTGTTTGTGAGTGCACACAGCCTCTATGATGGAGTGTTTGTGAGCGCACACAGCCTCTATGATGGAGTGTTTGTGAGCGCACACAGCCTGTATGATGGAGTGTTTGTGAGTGCACACAGCCTGTATGATGGAGTGTTTGTGAGCGCACACAGCCTGTATTATGGAGTGTTTGTGAGCGCACACAGCCTGTATGATGGAGTGTTTGTGAGCGCACACAGCCTGTATGATGGAGTGTTTGTGAGCGCACACAGCCTGTATGATGGAGTGTTTGTGAGCGCACACAGCCTGTATGATGGAGTGTTTGTGAGCGCACACAGCCTGTATGATGGAGTGTTTGTGAGTGCACACAGCCTGTATGATGGATTGTTTGTGAGCGCACACAGCCTGTATGATGGATTGTTTGTGAGCGCACACAGCCTGTATGATGGAGTGTTTGTGAGCGCACACAGCCTGTATGATGGAGTGTTTGTGAGCGCACACAGCCTGTATGATGGAGTGTTTGTGAGCGCACACAGCCTGTATGATGGAGTGTTTGTGAGCGCACACAGCCTGTATGATGGATTGTTTGTGAGCGCACACAGCCTGTATGATGGAGTGTTTGTGAGCGCACACAGCCTGTATGATGGAGTGTTTGTGAGCGCACACAGCCTGTATGATGGAGTGTTTGTGAGCGCACACAGCCTGTATGATGGAGTGTTTGTGAGTGCACACAGCCTGTATGATGGAGTGTTTGTGAGTGCACACAGCCTGTATTATGGAGTGTTTGTGAGTGCACACAGCCTGTATGATGGATTCGTCATTGCTATTATCCTATGGTAGCTGGGGCTAGTTACAGAACAGCCCCCAGGAGTCTGCAGAAGACCCCGCTTGGGAAGGAGAAAGTCTCCACTGAGATCTGAGGTCCTGAAGGATGGATAAGTTGACACGGCTCGCTAAATGTGAGTGCATGAAATATACCATTCACCTGCGACTTATCTACATTTACATCCTGCGCTTTATCTTTTCTTTTCCCTTTCTCTTTGGTGAACATATTTTATATCTTGATTTTTCATTCGCATAGATACCAAACACAAGGCATCTAGCAGGATCGCCAAGAAAGCCAAACGGTGCGCTGCGTTACACGGTGCGCTGCGTTACACGGTGCGCTGCGTTACACGGTGCGCTGCATTACACGGTGCGCTGCGTTACACGGTGCGCTGCATTACACGGTGCGCTGCGTTACACGGTGCGCTGCATTACACGGTGCGCTGCGTTACACGGTGCGCTGCATTACACGGTGCGCTGCGTTACACGGTGCGCTGCGTTACACGGTGCGCTGCGTTACACGGTGCGCTGCGTTACACGGTGCGCTGCGTTACACGGTGCGCTGCGCTCAGCGCTTCACTGGGATTCTGACAACATGATCTTCATTTTCTAGCATTAACGTGGCACCTAGAAACTGTGCTAATAGCTTTTCTACTGAAGAGAACAAAGGAACGTTTTTGTGTGCACAGATTTGCCCCCAGCTGCTCCATCCCCCCCTGGTCGTAAATACCAAAACTCTCAGGCCGATCAGATAGGGTCGTCAACACCCAGTGATGAGCCCCATCTCCTAGAGATCAGCCCCATCTCCCAGTGATCAGCCCCATCACCCAGAAATCAACCCCATTGCCCAGAGATCAGCTCCATCTCCTAGAGATCAGCCCCATCTCCCAGTGATCAGCCCCATCACCCAGAAATCAACCCCATTGCCCAGAGATCAGCTCCATCTCCTAGAGATCAGCCCCATCACCCAGAAATCAGCCCCATCGCCCAGAAATCAGCCCCATCTCCTAGAGATCAGCCCCATCTCCTAGAGATCAGCCCCATCGCACAGAGATCAGCCCCATCTCCTAGAGATCAGCCCCATCTCCTAGAGATCAGCCCCATCTCCTAGAGATCAGCCCCATCGCCCAGAGATCAGCCCCATCGCCCAGAGATCAGCCCCATCGCCCAGAGCTCAGCCCCATCGCCCAGAGATCAGTCTGTATGATCACATTTTTTGGGCGCGCGCACAGCCTGGAGGATTTGATATTGAGATATAAAATATGATGCTAATATCTCTCACCTGTGCGGCCCAGGGACGATATGCAAAAAAATAGAATTACAAACTTTTTTTAACCC
Source organism: Anomaloglossus baeobatrachus (assembly GCF_048569485.1). Taxonomy (NCBI): domain Eukaryota; kingdom Metazoa; phylum Chordata; class Amphibia; order Anura; family Aromobatidae; genus Anomaloglossus; species Anomaloglossus baeobatrachus. The sequence continues at coordinate 454,365 of NW_027441875.1, forward strand.
CTCGGCACAGCCCACAACATATCATAAAATGAGGTCCCAGATGGGAGGGCGACCTGAGGGCATAAAAGTCAGAAACCCATGTTTGGCTTTTGTCAGTTCAGGAGGGCACAGTTAAGCTGTGGTGCTGCCCGTTTGTCTACCATCTTCTACTGGACCCTCCCTCCATAAATTCGGACGTCACATCTATGGCACGAGTTTAGTAAGTTTCATGTTTATCCCTTTTATTTTTATGTAATTGTCTACACTGTATTTGTATTGTTCTCCCTTTGTAACATCTTGTATATTTTATAAACACTGCCTATTTCCGGATTAAATATATAAAATATAATATCTCGTTCCTCCTCTATATACGAATCCAAACCCGAAGAGCCTTTTGCTATCTGTAACATTTGTCCGGGCTACCTGTAAAGGTTCAGTGGTGGAGGCGAAATTATTGATATGTAGAATTATTGGGGTGCTACGAATAAAGGTCCAGTGCTATGTATATATATTCCATTAGCGGGAATCGGTGATATATACATTACCCATGCTGACAGACCTTCAATATTTGGCATTAGTAGCTCAGCAGCCTCATTTTCTTATTGTACGTCAGTACCAAAATTGACCTGCCGACAAGGGAGGCGCTAGAGCGCTGTCTGATCGTGACAAATTGGTGAACAGCGGGTGGATCTTGTGAGACCAACAACCGGCTGGTTGTGACACTGCTGATCTCAGGGGGATGGGGCTGATCTCGGGGGGATGGGGCTTATCTCGGGGGGATGTGGCTGATCTCGGAGGGATGGGGCTGATCTCGGGGGGATGGGGCTGATCATTGGGGGATGGGGCTGATCATTGTGGGATGGGGCTGATCATTGGGGGATGGGTCTGATCATTGGGGGATGGGGCTGATCTCGGGGGGATGGGGCTGATCTCGGGGGGATGGGGTTCATCATTGGGGGATGCTGCTGATCTCGGGGGGATGGGGCTGATCTCGGGGGGATGGGGCTGATCTCGGGGGGATGGGGCTGATCTCAGGAGGATAGGGCTGATCTCTGCTGTCCTCTGTCCACACAGATACCAGGCGGACACCTTCTCCAGAGACATGAAGTGGTTCTTGGATGGCCCCAGTGTCGGTCTTGCGCTCCCTCCGGATCTGCAGTCGGCAGTCAGCGCCATCCGGTATCTCGCGCAGCAACTGCAGGAACAGGAGGACTATGATGCTGTGAGTACCAATCACAACCCTCACTGCCCAGTAATACTGCCGGGCACTGACCAGAGCGGAGGGACAAGGTGAGAGCTGGAGGAGCAAGAGGAATATATATACAAAGAGGAGTAATAATAATAGTAAAGTTGTATAGAGCTCTGCCAGGAGGAGTAGTAGTAGTATAGTCCTGTAGAGCTCTGCCAGGAGGAGTAATAGTAGTATAGTCCTGTAGAGCTCTGCCAGGAGGAGTAATAGTAGTATAGTCCTGTAGAGCTCTGCCAGGAGGAGTAATAGTAGTATAGTCCTGTAGAGCTCTGCCAGGAGGAATAGTAGTAGTATAGTCCTGTAGAGCTCTGCCAGGAGGAGTAATAGTAGTATAGTCCTTTAAAGCACTGCCAGGAGGGGTAATGGTAGTATACACTGTGTGCAGAATTATTAGGCAGATGAGCATTGTGATCACATGACACTTGTTATACATGTCGTCCTACTCCGAGCTGTATAGGCTGAGAGCCAACTACCAATGAAGTAACTCAGGTGATGTCATCTCTGTAATGAGGAGGGGTGCGGTGTAATGACACAACACCCTATATAAGGGGGGCGCAATTATTAGGCAACTTCTTTTCCTTTGGCAAAATGGGTCAGAAGAGAGATGTGACGGGCTCTGAAAAGTCCATATTGTGCAATGTCTTGCAGAGGGACGCAGCAGTCTTGAAATTGCCAAACTTTTGAAGCGTGATCACCGAACAATCAAGCGTTTCATGGCAAATAGCCAACAGGGTCACAAGAAGCGTGCTGGGCAAAAAAGGGGCAAAATAACTGCCCATGAATTGAGGAAAATCAAGCGTGAAGCTGCCAAGATGCCATTTGCCACCAGTTTGGCCATATTTCAGAGCTGCAACGTTACTGGAGTATCAAAAAGCACAAGGTGTGCCATACTCATGGACAGGCCAAGGTAAGGAAGGCCGAAAACCACCACCTCTGACCAAGAAACAGAAGATAAAACCTCAAGACTGGGCCAAGAAATATCTGAAGACTGATTCTTCACAGGTTTTATGGATGAAATGAGAGTGACTCTTGATGGGCAGATGGATGGGCCAGAGGCTGGGTCAGTAAAGAGAGCTCCACTCCGACTCAGACGCCAGCAAGGTGGAGGTGGGGACTGGTATGGGCTGGGGTCAGCAAAGAGCAACTTGTGGGAGCTTTTCGGGTTGAGGATGGAGGAAGCTCAACTCCCAGATCTACTGCCAGTTTCTGGAAGACAACTTCTTCAAGCAGTGGTACAGGAAGAAGTCACTATCGTTCAAGAAAAACATGATTTTCCTGCAGGACAATGCTCCATCACATGCATCCAACTACTCCACAGCGTGGCCGGCCAGTAAAGGTCTAAAAGATGAAAACATAATGACATGGGCCCCTTGTTCCCCTGATCTGAACCCCATAGAGAACCTGTGGTCCCTCATAAAATGTGAGATCTACAGGGAGGGAAAACAGTGCACCTCTGGGAGCAGTGTGTGGAGGCTGTGGAGTCTGGAGGCTGTGGAGTCTGGAGGCTGTGGTGGCTGCTGCACGCAATGTTGATCCTAAACAGATATCCTCCTAAGAAGCCAAATCTAAAAAAACCCACTCCAACTGCCAAAAATATTAAGCTTTGATATTTATTTTTATTTAGTCTTTTGGGCTGATTGAGAACATAGTTGTTGATCAATAATAAAAAAATCCTCTAAAATAAAACTTGCCTAATAATTCTGGACACAGTGTAGTTTTGTAGAGCACTTCTAGGAGTAGTAATAGTAGTAGTATAGTCCTGTAGAGCTCTGCCAGGAGGAGTAATAGTATTATATACCTGTAGAGCTCTGCCAGGAGGAGTAGTAGTAGTATAGTCCTGTAGAGCTCTGCCAGGAGGAGTAATAGTAGTATATACCTGTAGAGCTCGGCCAGGAGGAGTAATAGTAGTATAGTCCTGTAGAGCTCTGCCAGGAGGAGTAATAGTATTATATACCTGTAGAGCTCTGCCAGGAGGAGTAGTAGTAGTAGTATAGTCCTGTAGAGCTCTGCCAGGAGGAGTAGTAGTAGTAGTATAGTCCTGTAGAGCTCTGCCAGGAGGAGTAGTAGTAGTAGTATGGTCCGTTTGTCATCTTGACACTGTTGTACGCCCCTTTACTGGGTGTGATGATCATTTTCTGCCGGTTTTGCTCTTTCCTGCGGCAGCTGAAGGAGGACTGGCAGTACGTCGCCATGGTGGTCGACCGCCTCTTTCTCTGGACTTTCATCATTTTCACCACTCTGGGGACCCTCACCATCTTCCTGGACGCCAGCTTTAACCGCCCTCCAGAAGTCCCGTTCCCCTGATGCTGTAGGACCATGTGGTGGAGCCTGTGAGCCCGGGACTGATGGTGCCGTGTAGATGATGGGGAGCGTGGATATTACCATTGCCTCATGTAGTAACCGGTGCTGTGCGTCGCCCTCCTGACACAGAACACCCACGTTACACATCGCCCAGATGGACCGTCACCCGGCCAGCACCATCACCCGGTCAGCACCGTCACCAGGTCAGCACCATCACCACCATCACCCGGTCAGCACCGTCACCCGGTCAGCACCGTCACCACCATCACCCAGTCAGCACCGTCACCCGGTCAGCACCGTCACCCGGTCAGCACCATCACCACCATCACCCGGTCAGGCCCTCGTCTGCTCAATAAAGAATTTTTTTTCATTTTTCAGATCCTGTGATGTCATTTATTTATGTATATAGAAGAAACTAGAAAATGTAGGATATCCCAACGAAAGTAAAAAAACACATTCCCCACTTCACGACCAGCATCTTTAGTGTTTAGTGGAGATCCTCTGGCTGATATGATCTGCTGCCCCTCTGGCTGTTACAACCTGCTGCCCCTCTGACAGTTACGACCTACTACCCCTCCTACTGTTATGACCTGTTGGCCCCTGGCTGTTACGACCTACTGCCCCTTTGCTGTTATGACCTGCTGACTCTTTGACTGTTACGACCTACTGACCCTCTTGTTGTTATGATCTATTACCCCTATGGCTGTTACGATCTACTACCCTTCTGGCTGTTATAACCTGCTACCCCTTTGGCTGTTACAACCTACTACCATTCTTGCTTTTATGACCAGCTGCCTCTCTGGATGTTATGACCTACTACCCCTCTTGCTGTTACGACCTGCTGGCCTCCAGGCTGTTATGACCTTCTGCCAATTTGGCTGTTAGGACCTGCTGGCTGTTACAACCTACTACCACTCTGACTGTTACGATCTACTGACCCTCTTGCTGTTATGATCTACCACCCTTCCGGCTGCTATGACCTGTTGACCCTCTGGCTGTTACAACCTGGAGTCGCTCTGGCTGTCATGATCTGCTACCCCTTTGGCTGTTACAACCTACTATTACTCTTGCTGTTATGACCCGCTGTCCTCCAGGCTGTTATGACCCGCTGTCCACCAGGCTGTTATGACCTTCTGTCCACCAGGCTGTTATGACCTTCTGTCCACCAGGCTGTTATGACCTGCTGTCCACCAGGCTGTTATGACCCGCTGTCCACCAGGCTGTTATGACCTTCTGTCCACCAGGCTGTTATGACCCGCTGTCCACCAGGCTGTTATGACCCGCTGTCCACCAGGCTGTTATGACCCGCTGTCCACCAGGCTGTTATGACCTTTTGTCCACCAGGCTGTTATGACCTTCTGTCCACCAGGCTGTTATGACCTTCTGTCCACCAGGCTGTTATGACCTGCTGTCCACCAGGCTGTTATGACCTTCTGTCCACCAGGCTGTTATGACCTTCTGTCCACCAGGCTGTTATGACCCGCTGTCCATCAGGCTGTTATGACCCGCTGTCCACCAGGCTGTTATGACCTTCTGTCCACCAGGCTGTTATGACCTTCTGTCCACCAGGCTGTTATGACCTGCTGTCCACCAGGCTGTTATGACCTGCTGTCCACCAGGCTGTTATGACCTTCTGTCCACCAGGCTGTTATGACCTTCTGTCCACCAGGCTGTTATGACCTGCTGTCCACCAGGCTGTTATGACCTTCTGTCCTCCAGGCTGTTATGACCCGCTGTCCACCAGGCTGTTATGACCTTCTGTCCACCAGGCTGTTATGACCTTCTGTCCACCAGGCTGTTATGACCTTCTGTCCACCAGGCTGTTATGACCTGTGATTTTCCCATAACTATTAGTATCATTTAAAATGTCTAAACACATTTTTTATAGCTGTCCTCATCCATCAAGACACATTCCCTCCTTTATCCGACCTTTTTATCATTTTTAGTCGAGGATTCTCTAGAGATAGCAAGCCCTCCATTCCTTTCTGGTGAGGCTGAAATCTCGGGAGCGAGTTGGATGTAAAGTTTCCAGGTCTCTGGTGACCAGGTTACAGAAAATCTCGATGGAGCCTGCATCACTCACAATTGGCGGCATTTTATCGCTCTTTTGCTTAAGGTTGGTAAAAGGTCCCAAGCCACTCAAATAGGGTCCAGTTCTCCTATACTGTATAACAGTCTCACGGCCTCCAAAATATCCTCAGAGATACCCAACGCCATACTTTGTTTCTTATGTTCTCTAATAAACCACAATTTCCACATATTGCTATCTCATAGACAACATCGTATATATAGAAACCACTTGTAGTCCTATACCAGCCGCAAGAACCACTATGATGATCATAGGATCCAATTCAAACTGCTTGTTCTCACCCACAAAGCTCTCCACAGTGCAGCACCCCCTACATCTCCACCCTCCTCTCTGTCTATCACCCCACCCGTTCTCTACGCTCTGCAAGCGACTTTCGACTAACATCCACACTAATTCGAACCTCCCACTCCCGGATCCAAGACTTCTTCCGAGCTGCACCAACCCTCTGGAACGCTCTACCCCAAGAAGTTAGGACAAATCACAACTTACTCAGCTTCAGACGCACCCTAAAGACGCATCTTTTTAGGGCGGCCTATCACACTCCCTAATCAGATTCGATTCACATAGTCCCTCTACAACCTCTCACAACATAGCTCCACATCAAACTCCATGGCACCCAAAGGCATCTCAAGGCTCGGGCCCACTGGTCCAGGAAACCATTATCCAGCCCCATTTCCGTGAGATGGTTGGATTGTCATTGTAAATAAGCACTTGAACCTTGCCTCTCCCCCCATCTCATTGTAGATTGTAAGCTCTCACGAGCAGGGTTGTATTTTTTCCCCTCTAAATATTGTATTTCTATAACTGTTACTTGTTTGTATATGATCCTCCTGAATTGTAAAGCGCTACGGAATATGTTGGCGCTATAGAAATACAGATTATTATTATTATTATTATTGATGCTTATATGTCATAAAAATTTACTTTATTGATATATTATTTAAAACCAAAAAAGTAACAACAAAGTCATAGCTTGGCGACAAAAAAGCTGTGGAAATCACAAATGCGTCTCCCCTACACAAGGGGGAGAAGTGGGTACGGGCACATCAATTCCTATCTGAAACCAATTAGGTCACAATTTTAATAGGACGTGTCCAAATCCACTAGTAATGATGAATGTATTGTAAATGCTAACAAATCCAGACAGGGGCTGCTACCAAAATATTTATTAATCTTTATCTCCACCCACTCACCTAGATGAGCCACACACCGGCCGTGGGAGAATGCCAATTTACATTCACACTGTTATACATTGATACAAGGACTAGTCACAGACCTGACAGATGCTGGAACCATACGCCCGTAGCCACCAACCTCAACGCGTTTCACGTGCTGCTTTTCACGTGCTGCTTCTTCGGGAGGCAGGCACCTGCCTCCTGAAGAAGCAGCACGTGAAACGCGTTGAGGTTGGTGGCTACGGGCGTATGGTTCCAGCATCTGTCAGGTCTGTGACTAGTCCTTGTATCAATGTATAACCGTGTGAATGTAAATTGGATGGCTGAGGGGTTGGTCTCTGTGTGTGGGGAGATAAAATAAAGGACAAATATGACTATACAATCCTGACCTTGCTTGGGCATGAGACGCCCTTGTAAAGCCAGGGAAGGAGTCTTGCGAGGATAATTTGCATATTCCCAGTGCCTTCTGGGATAAGTGAATTTTAGCCTGTCTTCTTCATTGTGAGCGTGAGTGAGCAAAGTGAGCAAAAGTAAGTGTGAGTAGAATTGTTTGTATTTAGTTGTTTAATTACTTAACATTTGTTTAGTGCTATCCCCATTAGAAAATGTGCTCCACTATTGCTAATGCGATCCAGTGTACATCTTGTCTCATGTATGCAGTCCTTGAAAAGCCGTTCGAGGGTGCATACTGTTGTTGGAGGGAGCATACTGCTGTTGGAGGGTGCATACTGCTGTTGGAGGGTGCATACTGTTGTTGGAGGGTGCATACTGTTGTTGGAGGGTGCATACTGCTGTTGGAGGGTGCATACTGTTGTTGGAGGGTGCATACTGTTGTTGGAGGGTGCATACTGTTGTTGGAGGGTGCATACTGTTGTTGGAGGGTGCACACTGTTGTTGGAGGGTGCACACTGTTGTTGGAGGGTGCACACTGTTGTTGGAGGGCGCACACTGCTGTTGGAGGGCGCACACTGCTGTTGGAGGGCGCATACTGCTGTTGGAGGGCGCATACTGCTGTTGGAGAGTGCATACTGCTGTTGGAGAGTGCATACTGTTGTTGGAGAGTGCATACTGTTGTTGGAGGGTGCATACTGCTGTTGGAGGGTGCATACTGTTGTTGGAGGGTGTATACTGTTGTTGGAGGGTGTATACTGTTGTTGGAGGGTGTATACTGTTGTTGGAGGGTGCATACTGCTGTTGGAGGGTGTATACTGTTGTTGGAGGGTGCATACTGTTGTTGGAGGGTGCATACTGTTGTTGGAGGGTGCATACTGTTGTTGGAGGGTGCATACTGCTGTTGGAGGGTGCATACTGCTGTTGGAGGGTGCATACTGTTGTTGGAGGGTGCATACTGCTGTTGGAGGGTGCATACTGTTGTTGGAGGGTGCATACTGTTGTTGGAGGGTGCATACTGCTGTTGGAGGGTGCATACTGCTGTTGGAGGGTGCATACTGTTGTTGGAGGGTGCATACTGTTGTTGGAGGGTGCATACTGCTGTTGGAGGGTGCATACTGCTGTTGGAGGGTGCATACTGCTGTTGGAGGGTGCATACTGCTGTTGGAGGGTGCATACTGCTGTTGGAGGGTGCATACTGTTGTTGGAGGGTGCATACTGTTGTTGGAGGGTGCATACTGTTGTTGGAGGGTGCATACTGTTGTTGGAGGGTGCATACTGTTGTTGGAGGGTGCATACTGTTGTTGGAGGTTGCATACTGTTGTTGGAGGGTGCATACTGCTGTTGGAGGGTGCATACTGTTGTTGGAGGGTGCATACTGTTGTTGGAGGGTGCATACTGTTGTTGGAGGGTGCATACTGCTGTTGGAGGGTGCATACTGCTGTTGGAGGGTGCATACTGCTGTTGGAGGGTGCATACTGCTGTTGGAGGGTGCATACTGTTGTTGGAGGGTGCATACTGCTGTTGGAGGGTGCATACTGTTGTTGGAGGGTGCATACTGTTGTTGGAGGGTGCATACTGTTGTTGGAGGGTGCATACTGCTGTTGGAGGGTGTATACTGTTGTTGGAGGGTGCATACTGCTGTTGGAGGGAGCATACTGCTGTTGGAGGGTGTATACTGTTGTTGGAGGGTGCATACTGTTGTTCGAGATGTGCGCAAGTTGCACGTTTGGAAGGTAGGTAGCTGGGTGACAGTTAGAAAGGGGGGTAAAGGGAAAAGTGCTAGGAAGGCTAGTCCTGAACTGACACACCCCAATAGGTTTGCAAACTTGGCAGATGAGGGGGATGTCATTACAGGGGTAGCATTGCTGCAGCAAGGCATGACCTCTGAACGCCAGAGGAGTGTCTGCTCCAGTAAGGGGGGGAATAGGAGTGCAGGGCAGGCAAGACAGGTACTGGTAGTGGGGGACTCAATTATTAGGGGGACAGATAGGGCAATCTGTCACAAAGACAGGGATCGCCGAACAGTGTGTTGTCTTCCTGGCGCTCGAGTTCGGCACATCGCTGATCGGGTTGACAGATTACTGGGAGGGGCTGGGGAGGACCCAGCGGTCATTGTACACATTGGCACAAATGACAAAGTTAGAGGTAGGTGGAAGGTCCTTAAAGATGATTTCAGGGAATTAGGTTGTAAGCTTAAAGCATGGACCTCAAAGGTGGTATTTTCGGAAATACTACCTGTGCCACGAGCCACACTAGAGAGGCAAAGAGAGATCAGGGAGGTTAACAGGTGGCTCAGGAATTGGTGTAGGAAAGAGGGTTTTGGGTTCCTGGAGAATTGGGCCGACTTTTCAGTTGGCTACAGATTCTATGCTAGGGATGGGCTGCATCTTAATGGGGAGGGTGCAGCTCTGCTGGGGCAGAAAATGGCTAGAAGGTTGGAGGAGTGTTTAAACTAGGAATGGGGGGCGAGGGTATTCACTTTATAGAAGGGGAATGTAGTGCAGATAGTGACCAGGGCACAAGTAATGAAATTGGGGGTGGTACGGGGGGAAGGGTTAGGACAGTCAATACAGTAAGCAGGAATACAGGCACAGAGTCATACGTAACGTGCATGTACACTAATGCCCGAAGCCTCACAAATAAGGTGGAGGAATTAGAATTAATATTGTTGGAAGAAAATGATGCTATAGTGGGGATATCAGAGACATGGCTGGATGAGAGCTATGACTGGGCTGTTACTTTACAGGGTTATAGCCTATTCAGGAATGACCGTACAAATAAGCGAGGGGGAGGTGTGTGTCTATATGTAAAATCATCCTTAAAACCCATCCTGCGTGACAACATATGTGAGGGTACTGAGAATGTAGAGTCCCTATGGGTGGAGATAAGGGGGGGAGAATGAATAATAAAATACTGATAGGGGTGTGTTATAAGACGCCGAATATTATGGAAGAGGTAGAGAATCTCCTCATAAAGCAAATTGATAAAGCAGCGAGTCTCGGAGAGGTAATTATTATGGGGGACTTTAACTATCCTGATATAAATTGGGGAACAGAAACTTGCAGTTCCAGCAAAGGAAATAGATTTCTGATAACAATGAAAGATAATTACCTTTCACAAATGGTCCAGGACCCCACAAGATGGGGAGCACTACTAGACCTTGTACTAACCAATAGGCCAGACCGCATATCAAATATACAAGTTGGGGGTTACTTGGGGAATAGTGATCACAAAATAATAAGTTTTCATGTATTCTTTAGTAAGATGTCTAGTAGAGGGGCTACAAGGACACTAAACTTCAGGAAAGCAAATTTTAAACGGTTGAGAGATGATCTTAGTGCAATAAACTGGGATGATGTACTAAGTAATAAAAGTACACAAAGCAAATGGGAGACTTTTATGAGCATCCTGAATAGGGCTTGTGCAGAAAATATACCCTATGGGAACAAACATGCTAGAAATAGGAGGAAACCCCTATGGCTAAATAGAGCTGTAAGGGAAGCAATAAAAGAAAACCAGAAAGCCTTAAAAGAATTAAAGAGGGTAGGTAGTGATGAGGCATTATATAATTATAGAAAATTAAATAAAATATGTAAAAAGCAAATTAAGTTAGCTAAGTTTGAGACAGAGAGACTCATTGCGAGAGAAAGTAAAAATAATCCTAAAATATTCTTTAGCTACATAAACAGTAAAAAACTGAAAAGCGATAGTGTTGGCCCCCTTAAAAATAGTCTTGGTGAAATGGTGGAAGGGGATGAGGGTAAAGCCAACCTGCTGAATGACTTTTTTTCTACGGTTTTTATACAAGAAAATGCCATGGCAGATGACATGACCAGTGATGCCATAAATTCACCCTTGAATATTACCTGCTTAACCCAGCAGGAAGTACGCCGCCGCCTCGAAATCACTAAGGGTGACAAATCTCCGGGCCCGGATGGCTACACCCCAGAGTACTACAGGAATTGAGTTCTGTGATAGACCATTATTTTTAATCTTCTCAGATTCCTTAATAACAGGGTCGGTACCGCAGGACTGGCGCATAGCAAATGTGGTGCCAATATTCAAAAAGGGGACAAAAACTGAGCCGGGAAATTATAGGCCGGTAAGTTTAACCTCTACGGGTGGTAAAATCCTTGAGGGTTTCTTGAGAGATGCTATACTGGAGTATCTCAAGAAAAATAACCTTATGACAGAGTATCAACATGGGTTTATGAGGGATCGATCCTGTCAAACTGATCAGCTTCTATGAAGAGGTAAGTTCAAGCCTGGACCAGGGAAATGCAGTGGATGTTGTGTATATGGACTTTTCAAAAGCTTTTGATACGGTGCCACACAAAAGGTTGCTACATAAAATGAGAATAATGGGGATAGGGGAAAATATGTGTAACTGGGTTAAAAACTGGCTCAGTGATAGGAAACAAAGGGTGGTTATTAATGGTACGTACTCGGACTGGGTCTCAGTTCATAGTGGGGTACCACAGGGGTCAGTATTGGGCCCGCTTCTTTTCAACATATTTATTAATGACCTTGTTGGGGGCATGCGGAGTAGAATTTCAATATTTGCAGATGATACTAAACTCTGCAGGGTAATCAATACAGAGGAGGATAAGTTTATATTACAGGGAGATTTATGTAAATTGGAGGATTGGGCTGAGAAGTGGCAATTGAAGTTTAATGTAGATAAATGTAAGGTCATGCACTTGGGTAGAGGAAATAACATTTATGATTATGTACTTAATTGTAGAACACTGGGTAAAACAGACACAGAAAAAGACTTGGGTGTATGGGGGGATGGTAAACTTCACTTTAGTGGCCAGTGTCAGGCAGCTGCTGCCAGGGCTAATAAAATAATGGGATGTATTAAAAGAGGTATAAGTGTTCATGAAAAAAATATAGTTCTACCTCTGTACAAGTCACTAGTGCGACCGCACTTATATACTGTGTACAATTCTGGTCACCGATATATAAGAAGGACATAGCTGAACTGGAGAGGGTGCAGAGAAGAGCCACCAAGATTATTAGAGGAATGGGTGGGCTGCAATACCAAGACAGGAAAAACGAAGGCTTAGGGGGGATCTAATCACAATGTATAAATATATGAGGGGACAGTACAGAGACCTTTCCAAAGATCTCTTTACACCTAGGCCTGCGACTGGAACACGGGGGCATCCGCTACGTCTTGAGGAAAGAAGGTTTAATCATAATCACAGACGAGGATTCTTTACTGTACGAGCAGTGAGACTGTGGAACTCTCTGCCGCATGATGTTGTAATGAGTGATTCACTACTAACATTTAAGCAGAGCCTGGATGCCTTTCCTGAAAAATGTAATATTACCAGTTATGTATATTAGATGTTATGACAGGGTATTGATCCAGGGAACTAGTCTGATTGCCGGATGTGGACGAAGGAAGGACATTTTTTCCCCATTGGAACTTGTTTGCCACATTGGGGTTTCTTTTTGCCTTCCTCTGGATCAACATGTTAGGCTACGGGGTGAACTAGATGGACTTAGAGTCTCCCTTCAACCTTAAAAACTATGATACTATGAAACTATGATACTATGATACTATGATACTATGATACTATGATACTATGATACTATGATACTATGATACTATGATACTATGATACTATGATACTATGATACTATGATACTATGATACTATGATATATGCACACCCAGGACACATGGTGATAGTTGTACCTTCCCCTTGGCTGCCTCCTGGTGTCAGTAATGAAATTGATCACTGGCTGATAACAGAGAGGATTGCCATTATGTTTCTCTGCTCATCCAATATGAGACCCTATTATTATGGTGCAGTGATATTTACTATATAATAGCACTTTGGCTTAGATCTGTCTTTCTGCCGATGGTAGGTTGCTTATGCGGGGGAGCAGATGAATATTAAATAACTAATGATAAGGACATACCTTTATAACAGCCTGTATTCATGATACAATTAATCATTGGCTGATAACAGAGAGGGTGTTCTGTTATTGATTTCTCTACTCGCCTACATGAGACCCCAAGGTTGTGGTCGAGTGATATTTGATATATAGCACTTTTGTATGTAAATTGGCATTCTCCCACGGCCGGTGTGTGGCTCATCTAGGTGAGTGGGTGGAGATAAAGAGTAATAAATATTTTGGTAGCAGCCCCTGTCTGGATTTGTTAGCATTTACAATACATTCATACTTACTAGTGGATTTGGACACGTCCTATTAAAATTGTGACCTAATTGGTTTCAGATAGGAATTGATGTGCCTGTACCCACTTCTCCCCCTTGTGTAGGGGAGACGCATTTGTGATTTTCACAGCTTTTTTGTCGCCAAGCTATGACTTTGTTGTTACTTTTTTGGTTTTAATGATGTATCAATAAAGTAAATTTTTATGTTCTCTAATATAGTGTTTTTTTCCATTTTAACTTATGGATCAATAGATTGAGATGTTTCACACCTTCAAAGCTGTCAAAATCAGATGTTGCTACAAAGCCTAGTCCTTTACTTAGGACTGACATTTCCATATCTGTTAAAGTATGTCCTGGTAGATTGATTCTGAGGTGGGGGACATCGCCTTGTTCCTTAAGAAGTACGGTAATTTGTTTGTTCCAAAAAACGATTCTTATCTCGCCCTCTTCCCTTATTTTCCCCTTTGCCTCGGGAGCAGTGCTCCTTCCCTCTAGATCCCATACCTCCGTATCAGTGGATGGACTTTCTGGTTCACTCGGTCTAATGGGTCTAGAGGAGAAACATTCTAGGCTTTGTCATCTCTGAATCCCTGCAGATGTCGCACATGATGTGTGCTGTTTTCCTTAAGGTGGTATTGGAGCTTTTCCTTAAGGTGGTATTGGAGCTTTTCCTTAAGGTGGTATTGGAGCTTTTCCTTAAGGTGGTATTGGAGCTTTTCCTTAAGGTGGTATTGGAGCTTTTCCTTAAGGTGGTATTGGAGCTTTTCCTTAAGGTGGTATTGGAGCTTTTCCTTAAGGTGGTATTGGAGCTTTTCCTTAAGGTGGTATTGGAGCTTTTCCTTAAGGTGGTATTGGAGCTTTTCCTTAAGGTGGTATTGGAGCTTTTCGATAGTGTTCTGCAGTCACTTCTTTCTGCAAATTCACTATCGTTGGAAAATGTTTTAGTTCTGTGGATCTGCTCCTTCAGAGAGAATTCTAAACCTGCCAAGTGTTTACACTCTTCTTCCAATAGTAATGCCATTAGTTTAAGGGAACAATCTGTGACCTCCCTTTCCCATTTTAGGGCCAATTCAGGACTTTTCAGAAGTTTCTTCCTGAAAAGACTTCCTTAGCCTTTGAGATCCAGTGGTTTGTGTTAATAAACAATAAATGTGAATGATACTAATAGTTATGGAAATCTCTTAACCCTACAAACATTTTTTGGCTGCGAATTGAGGAATATTGTGCTGAAAGCAAAGGAAAAAGGTCTGAGAGACAAAAGAGAACTTGAGTTCCTACTCTCGAAATTTCCGGTTACCCCTACCTTTTATTATCTCCCGAAGATACATAATAAATAAAAATAAATAAATCTTTATTTTTATATAGCGCTAACATATTCCGCAGCGCTTTACATACATCAGGAACACTGTCCCCATTGGGGCTCACAGTCTAGAGTCTGTATGTCTTTGGAGTGTGGGAGGAAACCGGAGAGAACATACAAACATAAAAACTCCTTGCAGATGGTGTCCTTGGTGGGATTCGAACCTAGGACCCCAGCACTGCAAGACTGCAGTGCTAACCACTGAGCCACCACAAGACTGCAGTGCTAACCACTGAGCCACCACAAGACTGCAGTGCTAACCACTGAGCCACCACAAGTCTGCAGTGCTAACCACTGAGCCACCACGAGACTGCAGTGCTAACCACTGAGCCACCATGCCACCCATACATAATAGGACGAATCCACTCAAAGGGAGACCAATTGTTTCGGGGGGGTAGGAAGTCTGACCCAAAATTTGGGAATCTATTTAGATAAGCTCCTAAAACCCTTTGTTATCTCTCTTAATTTACACTTAAGAGATACAATGGACCTTTTGAAAAAACCCGAGGTCATCACAATTGAGGAGGTCATGTTGAGGAGAGCCATAAAATGAAATACTTAATTAACCTCTGGACATAGAGCATTGTGGGAAATATGTCGATTTGCCTTACATAATTCAGGTTTCAGATCATATACATGACACAGATATAAAGGTGGCTGTCATTGCCTGTTTCTCCACACCTTGCCTGGAATGCAAGGAATGTCCAGGTGAAAGAAGATACCATATAAGAGAAGACCAACCCAAAGATCAGATGACATTACAGACCAGACCATCCAGCATGGATCCACCAGATGACGTCCCTCCCATCACCATCACCATGGATCCATCCAATGATGTCATAGACCCGCCTACAATGACGCCTACCAATCAGCTCATGGACTAATACATTGTTCGACCCACTGACCAATGAACACATCCGGACATGCCCCTTTGCAAGGTTATATCAGAGCAAGCTCAGTTATAATAAAGCAGAGCATGGGCTGACTTCTGTCGAGGAAAGATGCATATCCGACTGTGTCTGATCTCATTTTTCAAGCATGCACTCGACCCACACCAATTAGACCAGGCAGTAGGCAACTAGTGATCTCTGGTTAAGAGTTCACCCTAACAGTCATACTTGCAAGGTGTTGAATCGTTGCACTCTTCAGTTAGACATGAGATAGGTCTGAAGGCTGTAGCGCCCTTTCTGAACAGCAGAGGTAGACAGTTCATTGAGCACAATTGTTTTCTATTGGAGATGTTGGAGTTTTATGTAACACATAAGGTCTTCGTATTCGGGGATCAACTCTCCCACCAGCTGAGGGGCACCGCGATGGGCAGCCCTTGTGCGCCTTCGTATACAAATCTGCTCCTTTGCTGGTGGGAGGAGACCGTAGTATTTGGGGACGACTCCATCCTGCCCACAGATAAAATCCTGCTGTGGTGCCGGTTTATAGACGACGTATTCATCTTACGGAAAAGATCTGATTGGAGCTATCTCAAATGGGGACTGAACAATAATGACTTGGGTTTATTTATTACTTTTGAAGTAAATAACTCACAACTGCCCTTTTTGGATGTCTTAATTGAAAAACCTGAAGCAGGAAATGTCGTCACCAGCACCCGTCGTGAAGCAACAGCCACTAATTCTTATTAATATGGAAAGTGGACATCCAGCGGCTCCATAACAAGGACTCTCGAAGGGCCAGGTCTCAAGAGTTAAGAGAAGTTGTTCTAGTGATAAAAATGTACTCTGCAGTTTCATGACCTGGAAAATAGATTCCGTGAAAGGGGATCTCCACAGAGTAAGGCTCGCGAGGAAATGAGTAAAATCGATGGATCAACCCTACGCTATCCCCCACCAAGAGAGAGAAACACGGGCGGAATCATCCGTTTTATCACCACATTTAAGAACGGTTCAAAAGCCATAAGGGAAATACTGGAGAGACATTGGTCCATCCTTAAGATGGACATAGACCTCGGTAAACTCATCCTGACTGACCCCAGATCACCTCTAAAAGGCGAGATGATGGCAGGACAGACTCACAGCCACTTTATAGAGGAACGGGCGGGGGACGGCTAAAGAGGAACCTTGGAGGGTGTTGTCCATGTAGTGGGTGTTTGGCCTGTGATATAATGAAGGTAGGGAAGGAATTCCCCAGTAACATTACTGGAAAGGAGGATGATATTCAATACAAAGCCACGTGTATCTGTGGCCAAGAATACGTGGCCAAAACTAAAAGAGAATGTAGGAGAATAGGAGGGCACTTGAGGGACATAGGACTAAAGAATGATTCCCCACTGGCGAGGCATGTGGACAGAGCCCATGGGGGAGACCGCGGCTGTGTGACCTTCCAAGCATTGATATAGTCCCTCCGCTCAAACGAGGGGTGACGGGGATAATCCTTCTAAAGGAATCAAGATGGATATTCCGGTTAGACACTGCTCACCCCCTTGCATTGAGTGAATCTTTATCTTTTGCACCTTTTTGTAAGGATAGGACTAATGATGGTGAGGAGGGATAGTCATCGCACGAGTGGGGGCGCCATCCGCTGTCCTTTTAGGGTGCCAGCCCCCGCAGCCAGGTAGCGGGCAGATTCTGGTGAGCTCGTATAGGTGGTGGTGAAGTGGTGAGGACCTCCTGCATTTCCTTTTCCTCGGACTAATGGTTCCATAATCTAATCCTGGGCTCTCCTAGTCTCCTAGATTATTTACCCCCAGAATTAACTCAAATTCTCTAAAAACTAATAACATGGGCCCTGTCTCTCCAGCACCCCCTTTTATACCATGCTCTATCTGGAACGTAACGTTCGGAGGTTCACTTAATATTAAGCAGTCTCTGGGTTGTATAGACCTGTGCGTAATATCTGGTATATACCGAAGCAAACGCTCAGCGGCTGAGAATAGTGCTTGGGTTTATCTTGCCCCAGATCCGCTTTGTTATGGAATTTGGAACATATGAGGTTGTGTACATGTAAATCCGCACTGCGCATGCGCGATGATGGCAGACTCAGCGCGCGATCAATGTTGTGTTGGGGGTGGGTACAGAGGATGCCCGGCGCTCCTCTTCAGCGTTCCATTGTGGAGATGTAGTGAGCGCACCGGTGCGCGGGACGTCGTGTCTGATGACGTGTGCACTTCACTGGTGCGCTCCACCGCACAACCTGGAAATGGGAATCAGATATGCGGATGTGGCGAGACACGCCGTTAGTATGGGAGCGACTATTTAACCATGGCGGTTACTAGGTAACCGTGCGCAGCATTGAGAAGTCGCGCTGTCGCCGCCGGGTAAGACGCTCATCCTTTAATCCCTATTGAGGGAAAACTCCCCTTTTTCCTCTGCCTTATTGTGTATAGCCGTGTATGCGGGGTCCAGATAGGGGCCGGCATCTGGCGTTACCTGAAGATTATGGGATATATGAAACGCGTTAGAGAATGAAGCCTGGGAATGGTGAGTCCAGACGTAGAGGGACCGCGGAGACGCCTGGAATCATATATGAATGTGACTGAACGCACCAGAGCGGAGCTCCAATTATAAAGGACAGCGCTATGAATGTGACTGAACGCACCAGAGCGGAGCTCCAATTATAAAGGACAGCGCTATGAATGTGACTGAATGCACCAGAGCGGAGCACCAATTATAAAGGACAGCGCTATGAATGTGACTGAATGCACCAGAGCGGAGCTCCAATTATAAAGGACAATGCTATGAATGTGACTGAATGCACCAGAGCGGAGCTCCAATTATAAAGGACAATGCTATGAATGTGACTGAATGCACCAGAGCGGAGCTCCAATTATAAAGGACAGCGCTATGAATGTGACTGAACGCACCAGAGCGGAGCTCCAATTATAAAGGACAGCGCTATGAATGTGACTGAACGCACCAGAGCGGAGCTCCAATTATAAAGGACAGCGCTATGAATGTGACTGAATGCACCAGAGCGGAGCTCCAATTATAAAGGACAATGCTATGAATGTGACTGAACGCACCAGAGCGGAGCTCCAATTATAAAGGACAGCGCTATGAATGTGACTGAATGCACCAGAGCGGAGCTCCAATTATAAAGGACAGCGCTATGAATGTGACTGAACGCACCAGAGCGGAGCTCCAATTATAAAGGACAGCGCTATGAATGTGACTGAACGCACCAGAGCGGGGATCCAATTATAAAGGACAGCGCTATGAATGTGACTGAATGCACCAGAGCGGAGCTCCAATTATAAAGGACAGCGCTATGAATGTGACTGAACGCACCAGAGCGGAGCTCCAATTATAAAGGACAGCGCTATGAATGTGACTGAACGCACCAGAGCGGAGCTCCAATTATAAAGGACAGCGCTATGAATGTGACTGAACGCACCAGAGCGGAGCTCCAATTATAAAGGACAGCGCTATGAATGTGACTGAACGCACCAGAGCGGAGCTCCAATTATAAAGGACAGCGCTATGAATGTGACTGAATGCACCAGAGCGGAGCTCCAATTATAAAGGACAGCGCTATGAATGTGACTGAATGCACCAGAGCGGAGCTCCAATTATAAAGGACAGCGCTATGAATGTGACTGAACGCACCAGAGCGGAGCTCCAATTATAAAGGACAGCGCTATGAATGTGACTGAACGCACCAGAGCGGGGATCCAATTATAAAGGACAGCGCTATGAATGTGACTGAATGCACCAGAGCGGAGCTCCAATTATAAAGGACAGCGCTATGAATGTGACTGAACGCACCAGAGCGGAGCTCCAATTATAAAGGACAGCGCTATGAATGTGACTGAACGCACCAGAGCGGAGCTCCAATTATAAAGGACAGCGCTATGAATGTGACTGAATGCACCAGAGCGGACGACAGAGCTCCAATTATAAAGGACAGCGCTATGAATGTGACTGAACGCACCAGAGCGGAGCTCCAATTATAAAGGACAGCGCTATGAATGTGACTGAATGCACCAGAGCGGAGCTCCAATTATAAAGGACAGCGCTATGAATGTGACTGAACGCACCAGAGCGGAGCTCCAATTATAAAGGACAGCGCTATGAATGTGACTGAATGCACCAGAGCGGAGCTCCAATTATAAAGGACAATGCTATGAATGTGACTGAACGCACCAGAGCGGAGCTGCAATTATAAAGGACAGCGCTATTAATGTGACTGAACGCACCAGAGCGGAGCTCCAATTATAAAGGACAGCGCTATGAATGTGACTGAATGCACCAGAGCGGAGCTCCAATTATAAAGGACAATGCTATGAATGTGACTGAATGCACCAGAGCGGAGCTCCAATTATAAAGGACAGCTCTATGAATGTGACTGAACGCACCAGAGCGGAGCTCCAATTATAAAGGACAACGCTATGAATGTGACTGAACGCACCAGAGCGGAGCTCCAATTATAAAGGACAGCGCTATGAATGTGACTGAATGCACCAGAGCGGAGCTCCAATTATAAAGGACAGCGCTATGAATGTGACTGAATGCACCAGAGCGGAGCTCCAATTATAAAGGACAACGCTATGAATGTGACTGAACGCACCAGAGCGGAGCTCCAATTATAAAGGACAGCGCTATGAATGTGACTGAACGCACCAGAGCGGAGCTCCAATTATAAAGGACAACGCTATGAATGTGACTGAACGCACCAGAGCGGAGCTCCAATTATAAAGGACAGCGCTATGAATGTGACTGAATGCACCAGAGCGGAGCTCCAATTATAAAGGACAATGCTATGAATGTGACTGAATGCACCAGAGCGGAGCTCCAATTATAAAGGACAATGCTATGAATGTGACTGAATGCACCAGAGCGGAGCTCCAATTATAAAGGACAGCGCTATGAATGTGACTGAACGCACCAGAGCGGAGCTCCAATTATAAAGGACAGCGCTATGAATGTGACTGAACGCACCAGAGCGGAGCTCCAATTATAAAGGACAGCGCTATGAATGTGACTGAACGCACCAGAGCGGAGCTCCAATTATAAAGGACAGCGCTATGAATGTGACTGAATGCACCAGAGCGGAGCTCCAATTATAAAGGACAATGCTATGAATGTGACTGAACGCACCGGAGCGGAGCTCCAATTATAAAGGACAATGCTATGAATGTGACTGAATGCACCAGAGCGGAGCTCCAATTATAAAGGACAATGCTATGAATGTGACTGAACGCACCAGAGCGGAGCTCCAATTATAAAGGACAGCGCTATGAATGTGACTGAATGCACCAGAGCGGAGCTCCAATTATAAAGGACAACGCTATGAATGTGACTGAACGCACCAGAGCGGAGCTCCAATTATAAAGGACAATGCTATGAATGTGACTGAATGCACCAGAGCGGAGCTCCAATTATAAAGGACAATGCTATGAATGTGACTGAACGCACCAGAGCGGAGCTCCAATTATAAAGGACAATGCTATGAATGTGACTGAACGCACCAGAGCGGAGCTGCAATTATAAAGGACAGCGCTATTAATGTGACTGAACGCACCAGAGCGGAGCTCCAATTATAAAGGACAGCGCTATGAATGTGACTGAACGCACCAGAGCGGAGCTCCAATTATAAAGGACAGTGCTATGAATGTGACTGAACGCACCAGAGCGGAGCTCCAATTATAAAGGACAACGCTATGAATGTGACTGAATGCACCAGAGCGGAGCTCCAATTATAAAGGACAATGCTATGAATGTGACTGAACGCACCAGAGCGGAGCTCCAATTATAAAGGACAATGCTATGAATGTGACTGAATGCACCAGAGCGGAGCTCCAATTATAAAGGACAGTGCTATGAATGTGACTGAACGCACCAGAGCGGAGCTCCAATTATAAAGGACAATGCTATGAATGTGACTGAATGCACCAGAGCAGAGCTCCAATTATAAAGGACAACGCTATGAATGTGACTGAATGCACCAGAGCGGAGCTCCAATTATAAAGGACAACGCTATGAATGTGACTGAACGCACCAGAGCGGAGCTCCAATTATAAAGGACAACGCTATGAATGTGACTGAATGCACCAGAGCGGAGCTCCAATTATAAAGGACAGCGCTATGAATGTGACTGAACGCACCAGAGCGGAGCTCCAATTATAAAGGACAGTGCTATGAATGTGACTGAACGCACCAGAGCGGAGCTCCAATTATAAAGGACAGCGCTATGAATGTGACTGAATGCACCAGAGCGGAGCTCCAATTATAAAGGACAACGCTATGAATGTGACTGAATGCACCAGAGCGGAGCTCCAATTATAAAGGACAACGCTATGAATGTGACTGAATGCACCAGAGCGGAGCTCCAATTATAAAGGACAATGCTATGAATGTGACTGAATGCACCAGAGCGGAGCTCCAATTATAAAGGACAACGCTATGAATGTGACTGAACGCACCAGAGCGGAGCTCCAATTATAAAGGACAATGCTATGAATGTGACTGAACGCACCAGAGCGGAGCTCCAATTATAAAGGACAATGCTATGAATGTGACTGAACGCACCAGAGCGGAGCTCCAATTATAAAGGACAGCGCTATGAATGTGACTGAACGCACCAGAGCGGAGCTCCAATTATAAAGGACAATGCTATGAATGTGACTGAATGCACCAGAGCGGAGCTCCCATTATAAAGGACAATGCTATGAATGTGACTGAATGCACCAGAGCGGAGCTCCAATTATAAAGGACAATGCTATGAATGTGACTGAACGCACCAGAGCGGAGCTCCAATTATAAAGGACAGCGCTATGAATGTGACTGAACGCACCAGAGAGGAGCTCCAATTATAAAGGACAATGCTATGAATGTGACTGAATGCACCAGAGCGGAGCTCCAATTATAAAGGACAATGCTATGAATGTGACTGAATGCACCAGAGCGGAGCTCCAATTATAAAGGACAATGCTATGAATGTGACTGAATGCACCAGAGCGGAGCTCCAATTATAAAGGACAGTGCTATGAATGTGACTGAATGCACCAGAGCGGAGCTCCAATTATAAAGGACAGCGCTATGAATGTGACTGAACGCACCAGAGCGGAGCTCCAATTATAAAGGACAGCGCTATGAATGTGACTGAACGCACCAGAGCGGAGCTCCAATTATAAAGGACAGCGCTATGAATGTGACTGAACGCACCAGAGCGGAGCTCCAATTATAAAGGACAGCGCTATGAATGTGACTGAATGCACCACAGCGGAGCTCCAATTATAAAGGACAGCGCTATGAATGTGACTGAACGCACCAGAGTGGAGCTCCAATTATAAAGGACAGCGCTATGAATGTGACTGAATGCACCACAGCGGAGCTCCAATTATAAAGGACAGCGCTATGAATGTGACTGAATGCACCAGAGCGGAGCTCCAATTATAAAGGACAATGCTATGAATGTGACTGAACGCACCAGAGTGGAGCTCCAATTATAAAGGACAATGCTATGAATGTGACTGAATGCACCAGAGCGGAGCTCCAATTATAAAGGACAGCGCTATGAATGTGACTGAACGCACCAGAGCGGAGCTCCAATTATAAAGGACAACGCTATGAATGTGACTGAACGCACCAGAGCGGAGCTCCAATTATAAAGGACAATGCTATGAATGTGACTGAATGCACCAGAGCGGAGCTCCAATTATAAAGGACAATGCTATGAATGTGACTGAATGCACCAGAGCGGAGCTCCAATTATAAAGGACAGCGCTATGAATGTGACTGAACGCACCAGAGCGGAGCTCCAATTATAAAGGACAATGCTATGAATGTGACTGAATGCACCAGAGCGGAGCTCCAATTATAAAGGACAGCGCTATGAATGTGACTGAATGCACCAGAGCGGAGCTCCAATTATAAAGGACAGCGCTATGAATGTGACTGAATGCACCAGAGCGGAGCTCCAATTATAAAGGACAGCGCTATGAATGTGACTGAATGCACCACAGCGGAGCTCCAATTATAAAGGACAACGCTATGAATGTGACTGAATGCACCAGAGCGGAGCTCCAATTATAAGGGACAATGCTATGAATGTGACTGAACGCACCAGAGCGGAGCTCCAATTATAAAGGACAATGCTATGAATGTGACTGAATGCACCAGAGCGGAGCTCCAATTATAAAGGACAGCGCTATGAATGTGACTGAATGCACCAGAGCGGAGCTCCAATTATAAAGGACAGCGCTATGAATGTGACTGAATGCACCAGAGCGGAGCTCCAATTATAAAGGACAGCGCTATGAATGTGACTGAACGCACCAGAGCGGAGCTCCAATTATAAAGGACAGCGCTATGAATGTGACTGAATGCACCAGAGCGGAGCTCCAATTATAAAGGACAATGCTATGAATGTGACTGAATGCACCAGAGCGGAGCTCCAATTATAAAGGACAATGCTATGAATGTGACTGAATGCACCAGAGCGGAGCTCCAATTATAAAGGACAATGCTATGAATGTGACTGAATGCACCAGAGCGGAGCTCCAATTATAAAGGACAATGCTATGAATGTGACTGAATGCACCAGAGCGGAGCTCCAATTATAAGGGACAATGCTATGAATGTGACTGAACGCACCAGAGCGGAGCTCCAATTATAAAGGACAGCGCTATGAATGTGACTGAATGCACCAGAGCGGAGCTCCAATTATAAAGGACAGCGCTATGAATGTGACTGAATGCACCAGAGCGGAGCTCCAATTATAAAGGACAGCGCTATGAATGTGACTGAACGCACCAGAGCGGAGCTCCAATTATAAAGGACAGCGCTATGAATGTGACTGAATGCACCAGAGCGGAGCTCCAATTATAAAGGACAATGCTATGAATGTGACTGAATGCACCAGAGCGGAGCTCCAATTATAAAGGACAGCGCTATGAATGTGACTGACTGCACCAGAGCGGAGCTCCAATTATAAAGGACAGCGCTATGAATGTGACTGAATGCACCAGAGCGGAGCTCCAATTATAAAGGACAGCGCTATGAATGTGACTGAATGCACCAGAGCGGAGCTCCAATTATAAAGGACAACGCTATGAATGTGACTGAATGCACCAGAGCGGAGCTCCAATTATAAAGGACAGCGCTATGAATGTGACTGAATGCACCAGAGCGGAGCTCCAATTATAAAGGACAGCGCTATGAATGTGACTGAACGCACCAGAGCGGAGCTCCAATTATAAAGGACAGCGCTATGAATGTGACTGAACGCACCAGAGCGGAGCTCCAATTATAAAGGACAGCGCTATGAATGTGACTGAATGCACCAGAGCGGAGCTCCAATTATAAAGGACAATGCTATGAATGTGACTGAATGCACCAGAGCGGAGCTCCAATTATAAAGGACAATGCTATGAATGTGACTGAATGCACCAGAGCGGAGCTCCAATTATAAAGGACAGCGCTATGAATGTGACTGAATGCACCAGAGCGGAGCTCCAATTATAAAGGACAGCGCTATGAATGTGACTGAATGCACCAGAGCGGAGCTCCAATTATAAAGGACAGCGCTATGAATGTGACTGAACGCACCAGAGCGGAGCTCCAATTATAAAGGACAGCGCTATGAATGTGACTGAATGCACCAGAGCGGAGCTCCAATTATAAAGGACAATGCTATGAATGTGACTGAACGCACCAGAGCGGAGCTCCAATTATAAAGGACAATGCTATGAATGTGACTGAATGCACCAGAGCGGAGCTCCAATTATAAAGGACAGCGCTATGAATGTGACTGAATGCACCAGAGCGGAGCTCCAATTATAAAGGACAGCGCTATGAATGTGACTGAATGCACCAGAGCGGAGCTCCAATTATAAAGGACAGCGCTATGAATGTGACTGAACGCACCAGAGCGGAGCTCCAATTATAAAGGACAGCGCTATGAATGTGACTGAATGCACCAGAGCGGAGCTCCAATTATAAAGGACAATGCTATGAATGTGACTGAATGCACCAGAGCGGAGCTCCAATTATAAAGGACAGCGCTATGAATGTGACTGACTGCACCAGAGCGGAGCTCCAATTATAAAGGACAGCGCTATGAATGTGACTGAATGCACCAGAGCGGAGCTCCAATTATAAAGGACAGCGCTATGAATGTGACTGAATGCACCAGAGCGGAGCTCCAATTATAAAGGACAACGCTATGAATGTGACTGAATGCACCAGAGCGGAGCTCCAATTATAAAGGACAGCGCTATGAATGTGACTGAATGCACCAGAGCGGAGCTCCAATTATAAAGGACAGCGCTATGAATGTGACTGAACGCACCAGAGCGGAGCTCCAATTATAAAGGACAGCGCTATGAATGTGACTGAACGCACCAGAGCGGAGCTCCAATTATAAAGGACAGCGCTATGAATGTGACTGAATGCACCAGAGCGGAGCTCCAATTATAAAGGACAATGCTATGAATGTGACTGAACGCACCAGAGCGGAGCTCCAATTATAAAGGACAGCGCTATGAATGTGACTGAACGCACCAGAACGCAGCTCAAATTATAAAGGACAACGCTATGAATGTGACTGAATGCACCAGAGCGGAGCTCCAATTATAAAGGACAACGCTATGAATGTGACTGAATGCACCAGAGCGGAGCTCCAATTATAAAGGACAGCGCTATGAATGTGACTGAATGCACCAGAGCGGAGCTCCAATTATAAAGGACAGCGCTATGAATGTGACTGAACGCACCAGAGCGGAGCTCCAATTATAAAGGACAGCGCTATGAATGTGACTGAATGCACCAGAGCGGAGCTCCAATTATAAAGGACAGCGCTATGAATGTGACTGAACGCACCAGAGCGGAGCTCCAATTATAAAGGACAGCGCTATGAATGTGACTGAATGCACCAGAGCGGAGCTCCAATTATAAAGGACAGCGCTATGAATGTGACTGAACGCACCAGAGCGGAGCTCCAATTATAAAGGACAATGCTATGAATGTGACTGAATGCACCAGAGCGGAGCTCCAATTATAAAGGACAATGCTATGAATGTGACTGAACGCACCAGAGCGGAGCTCCAATTATAAAGGACAATGCTATGAATGTGACTGAATGCACCAGAGCGGAGCTCCAATTATAAAGGACAGCGCTATGAATGTGACTGAATGCACCAGAGCGGAGCTCCAATTATAAAGGACAGCGCTATGAATGTGACTGAACGCACCAGAGCGGAGCTCCAATTATAAAGGACAGCGCTATGAATGTGACTGAATGCACCAGAGCGGAGCTCCAATTATAAAGGACAACGCTATGAATGTGACTGAACGCACCAGAGCGGAGCTCCAATTATAAAGGACAATGCTATGAATGTGACTGAATGCACCAGAGCGGAGCTCCAATTATAAAGGACAATGCTATGAATGTGACTGAATGCACCAGAGCGGAGCTCCAATTATAAAGGACAGCGCTATGAATGTGACTGAATGCACCAGAGCGGAGCTCCAATTATAAAGGACAATGCTATGAATGTGACTGAATGCACCAGAGCGGAGCTCCAATTATAAAGGACAACGCTATGAATGTGACTGACTGCACCAGAGCGGAGCTCCAATTATAAAGGACATCGCTATGAATGTGACTGAACGCACCAGAGCGGAGCTCCAATTATAAAGGACAGCGCTATGAATGTGACTGAACGCACCAGAGCAGAGCTCCAATTATAAAGGACAATGCTATGAATGTGACTGAACGCACCAGAGCAGAGCTCCAATTATAAAGGACAGCGCTATGAATGTGACTGAACGCACCAGAGCGGAGCTCCAATTATAAAGGACAGTGCTATGAATGTGACTGAACGCACCAGAGCGGAGCTCCAATTATAAAGGACAGCGCTATGAATGTGACTGAACGCACCAGAGCGGAGCTCCAATTATAAAGGACAGCGCTATGAATGTGACTGAACGCACCAGAGCGGAGCTCCAATTATAAAGGACAGCGCTATGAATGTGACTGAACGCACCAGAGTGGAGCTCCAATTATAAAGGACAGTGCTATGAATGTGACTGAACGCACCAGAGCGGAGCTCCAATTATAAAGGACAGCGCTATGAATGTGACTGAACGCACCAGAGCGGAGCTCCAATTATAAAGGACAATGCTATGAATGTGACTGAACGCACCAGAGCGGAGCTCCAATTATAAAGGACAGCGCTATGAATGTGACTGAATGCACCAGAGCGGAGCTCCAATTATAAAGGACAGCGCTATGAATGTGACTGAACGCACCAGAGCGGAGCTCCAATTATAAAGGACAGCGCTATGAATGTGACTGAACGCACCAGAGCGGAGCTCCAATTATAAAGGACAACGCTATGAATGTGACTGAACGCACCAGAGCGGAGCTCCAATTATAAAGGACAACGCTATGAATGTGACTGAACGCACCAGAACGGAGCTCCAATTATAAAGGACAGCGCTATGAATGTGACTGAACGCACCAGAGCGGAGCTCCAATTATAAAGAACAGCGCTATGAATGTGACTGAATGCACCAGAGCGGAGCTCCAATTATAAAGGACAGTGCTATGAATGTGACTGAACGCACCAGAGCGGAGCTCCAATTATAAAGGACAGTGCTATGAATGTGACTGAATGCACCAGAGCGGAGCTCCAATTATAAAGGACAATGCTATGAATGTGACTGAATGCACCAGAGCGGAGCTCCAATTATAAAGGACAGCGCTATGAATGTGACTGAACGCACCACAGCGGAGCTCCAATTATAAAGGACAATGCTATGAATGTGACTGAACGCACCAGAGCGGAGCTCCAATTATAAAGGACAGTGCTATGAATGTGACTGAATGCACCAGAGCGGAGCTCCAATTATAAAGGACAGCGTTATGAATGTGACTGAACGCACCAGAGCGGAGCTCCAATTATAAAGGACAGCGCTATGAATGTGACTGAACGCACCAGAGCGGAGCTCCAATTATAAAGGACAACGCTATGAATGTGACTGAACGCACCAGAGCGGAGCTCCAATTATAAAGGACAACGCTATGAATGTGACTGAACGCACCAGAGCGGAGCTCCAATTATAAAGGACAGCGCTATGAATGTGACTGAATGCACCAGAGCGGAGCTCCAATTATAAAGGACAGCGCTATGAATGTGACTGAACGCACCAGAGCGGAGCTCCAATTATAAAGGACAGCGCTATGAATGTGACTGAATGCACCAGAGCGGAGCTCCAATTATAAAGGACAGCGCTATGAATGTGACTGAATGCACCAGAGCGGAGCTCCAATTATAAAGGACAATGCTATGAATGTGACTGAATGCACCAGAGCGGAGCTCCAATTATAAAGGACAGCGCTATGAATGTGACTGAATGCACCAGAGCGGAGCTCCAATTATAAAGGACAGCGCTATGAATGTGACTGAATGCACCAGAGCGGAGCTCCAATTATAAAGGACAACGCTATGAATGTGACTGAACGCACCAGAGCGGAGCTCCAATTATAAAGGACAATGCTATGAATGTGACTGAACGCACCAGAGCGGAGCTCCAATTATAAAGGACAGCGCTATGAATGTGACTGAATGCACCAGAGCGGAGCTCCAATTATAAAGGACAGTGCTATGAATGTGACTGAATGCACCAGAGCGGAGCGCCAATTATAAAGGACAGCGCTATGAATGTGACTGAATGCACCAGAGCGGAGCTCCAATTATAAAGGACAATGCTATGAATGTGACTGAATGCACCAGAGCGGAGCTCCAATTATAAAGGACAATGCTATGAATGTGACTGAATGCACCAGAGCGGAGCTCCAATTATAAAGGACAGCGCTATGAATGTGACTGAATGCACCAGAGCGGAGCTCCAATTATAAAGGACAATGCTATGAATGTGACTGAACGCACCAGAGCAGAGCTCCAATTATAAAGGACAGCGCTATGAATGTGACTGAACGCACCAGAGCGGAGCTCCAATTATAAAGGACAGCGCTATGAATGTGACTGAACGCACCAGAGCGGAGCGCCAATTATAAAGGACAGCGCTATGAATGTGACTGAATGCACCAGAGCGGAGCTCCAATTATAAAGGACAGCGCTATGAATGTGACTGAACGCACCAGAGCGGAGCTCCAATTATAAAGGACAGCGCTATGAATGTGACTGAACGCACCAGAGCGGAGCTCCAATTATAAAGGACAGCGCTATGAATGTGACTGAACGCACCAGAGCGGAGCTCCAATTATAAAGGACAGCGCTATGAATGTGACTGAATGCACCAGAGCGGAGCTCCAATTATAAAGGACAACGCTATGAATGTGACTGAATGCACCAGAGCGGAACTCCAATTATAAAGGACAGCGCTATGAATGTGACTGAACGCACCAGAGCGGAGCGCCAATTATAAAGGACAGCGCTATGAATGTGACTGAACGCACCAGAGCGGAGCTCCAATTATAAAGGACAATGCTATGAATGTGACTGAACGCACCAGAGCGGAGCTCCAATTATAAAGGACAGCGCTATGAATGTGACTGAACGCACCAGAGCGGAGCTCCAATTATAAAGGACAATGCTATGAATGTGACTGAATGCACCAGAGCGGAGCTCCAATTATAAAGGACAGTGCTATGAATGTGACTGAATGCACCAGAGCGGAGCTCCAATTATAAAGGATAATGCTATGAATGTGACTGAACGCACCAGAGCGGAGCTCCAATTATAAAGGACAATGCTATGAATGTGACTGAACGCACCAGAGCGGAGCTCCAATTATAAAGGACAACGCTATGAATGTGACTGAACGCACCAGAGCGGAGCTCCAATTATAAAGGACAATGCTATGAATGTGACTGAATGCACCAGAGCGGAGCTCCAATTATAAAGGACAGCGCTATGAATGTGACTGAATGCACCAGAGCGGAGCTCCAATTATAAAGGACAACGCTATGAATGTGACTGAACGCACCAGAGCGGAGCTCCAATTATAAAGGACAGCGCTATGAATGTGACTGAATGCACCAGAGCGGAGCTCCAATTATAAAGGACAATGCTATGAATGTGACTGAATGCACCAGAGCGGAGCTCCAATTATAAAGGACAGTGCTATGAATGTGACTGAACGCACCAGAGCGGAGCTCCAATTATAAAGGACAATGCTATGAATGTGACTGAACGCACCAGAGCGGAGCTCCAATTATAAAGGACAATGCTATGAATGTGACTGAATGCACCAGAGCGGAGCTCCAATTATAAAGGACAGTGCTATGAATGTGACTGAATGCACCAGAGCGGAGCTCCAATTATAAAGGACAATGCTATGAATGTGACTGAATGCACCAGAGCGGAGCTCCAATTATAAAGGACAGTGCTATGAATGTGACTGAACGCACCAGAGCGGAGCTCCAATTATAAAGGACAATGCTATGAATGTGACTGAATGCACCAGAGCGGAGCTCCAATTATAAAGGACAGCGCTATGAATGTGACTGAACGCACCAGAGCGGAGCTCCAATTATAAAGGACAGCGCTATGAATGTGACTGAATGCACCAGAGCGGAGCTCCAATTATAAAGGACAGCGCTATGAATGTGACTGAACGCACCAGAGCGGAGCTCCAATTATAAAGGACAGCGCTATGAATGTGACTGAATGCACCAGAGCGGAGCTCCAATTATAAAGGACAGCGCTATGAATGTGACTGAACGCACCAGAGAGGAGCTCCAATTATAAAGGACAATGCTATGAATGTGACTGAATGCACCAGAGCGGAGCTCCAATTATAAAGGACAGCGCTATGAATGTGACTGAACGCACCAGAGCGGAGCTCCAATTATAAAGGACAGCGCTATGAATGTGACTGAATGCACCAGAGCGGAGCTCCAATTATAAAGGACAGCGCTATGAATGTGACTGAACGCACCAGAGCGGAGCTCCAATTATAAAGGACAGCGCTATGAATGTGACTGAATGCACCAGAGCGGAGCTCCAATTATAAAGGACAGCGCTATGAATGTGACTGAACGCACCAGAGAGGAGCTCCAATTATAAAGGACAATGCTATGAATGTGACTGAATGCACCAGAGCGGAGCTCCAATTATAAAGGACAATGCTATGAATGTGACTGAACGCACCAGAGCGGAGCTCCAATTATAAAGGACAGCGCTATGAATGTGACTGAATGCACCAGAGCGGAGCTCCAATTATAAAGGACAATGCTATGAATGTGACTGAATGCACCAGAGCGGAGCTCCAATTATAAAGGACAGCGCTATGAATGTGTCTGAATGCACCAGAGCGGAGCTCCAATTATAAAGGACAGTGCTATGAATGTGACTGAATGCACCAGAGCGGAGCTCCAATTATAAAGGACAATGCTATGAATGTGACTGAATGCACCAGAGCGGAGCTGCAATTATAAAGGACAGCGCTATGAATGTGACTGAACGCACCAGAGCGGAGCTCCAATTATAAAGGACAGCGCTATGAATGTGACTGAATGCACCAGAGCAGAGCTCCAATTATAAAGGACAGCGCTATGAATGTGACTGAACGTACCAGAGCGGAGCTCCAATTATAAAGGACAGCGCTATGAATGTGACTGAACGCACCACAGCGGAGCTCCAATTATAAAGGACAATGCTATGAATGTGACTGAATGCACCAGAGCGGAGCTCCAATTATAAAGGACAGCGCTATGAATGTGACTGAATGCACCAGAGCAGAGCTCCAATTATAAAGGACAGCGCTATGAATGTGACTGAACGCACCAGAGCGGAGCTCCAATTATAAAGGACAGCGCTATGAATGTGACTGAACGCACCAGAGCAGAGCTCCAATTATAAAGGACAGCGCTATGAATGTGACTGAACGCACCAGAGCGGAGCTCCAATTATAAAGGACAGCGCTATGAATGTGACTGAATGCACCAGAGCGGAGCTCCAATTATAAAGGACAGCGCTATGAATGTGACTGAACGCACCAGAGCGGAGCTCCAATTATAAAGGACAGTGCTATGAATGTGACTGAATGCACCAGAGAAGAGCTCCAATTATAAAGGACAACGCTATGAATGTGACTGAACGCACCAGAGCGGAGCTCCAATTATAAAGGACAATGCTATGAATGTGACTGAATGCACCAGAGCGGAGCTCCAATTATAAAGGACAATGCTATGAATGTGACTGAATGCACCAGAGCGGAGCTCCAATTATAAAGGACAGTGCTATGAATGTGACTGAATGCACCAGAGCGGAGCTCCAATTATAAAGGACAATGCTATGAATGTGACTGAATGCACCAGAGCGGAGCTCCAATTATAAAGGACAACGCTATGAATGTGACTGAATGCACCAGAGCGGAGCTCCAATTATAAAGGACAATGCTATGAATGTGACTGAACGCACCAGAACGGAGCTCCAATTATAAAGGACAGCGCTATGAATGTGACTGAACGCACCAGAGCGGAGCTCCAATTATAAAGGACAGTGCTATGAATGTGACTGAACGCACCAGAGCGGAGCTCCAATTATAAAGGACAGCGCTATGAATGTGACTGAACGCACCAGAGCGGAGCTCCAATTATAAAGGACAATGCTATGAATGTGACTGAATGCACCAGAGCGGAGCTCCAATTATAAAGGACAATGCTATGAATGTGACTGAACGCACCAGAGCGGAGCTCCAATTATAAAGGACAGCGCTATGAATGTGACTGAATGCACCAGAGCGGAGCTCCAATTATAAAGGACAATGCTATGAATGTGACTGAATGCACCAGAGCGGAGCTCCAATTATAAAGGACAATGCTATGAATGTGACTGAACGCACCAGAGCGGAGCTCCAATTATAAAGGACAGCGCTATGAATGTGACTGAATGCACCAGAGCGGAGCTCCAATTATAAAGGACAATGCTATGAATGTGACTGAACGAACCAGAGCGGAGCTCCAATTATAAAGGACAATGCTATGAATGTGACTGAATGCACCAGAGCGGAGCTCCAATTATAAAGGACAATGCTATGAATGTGACTGAACGCACCAGAGCGGAGCTCCAATTATAAAGGACAATGCTATGAATGTGACTGAACGAACCAGAGCGGAGCTCCAATTATAAAGGACAACGCTATGAATGTGACTGAACGCACCAGAGCGGAGCTCCAATTATAAAGGACAACGCTATGAATGTGACTGAACGCACCAGAGCGGAGCTCCAATTATAAAGGACAATGCTATGAATGTGACTGAACGCACCAGAGCGGAGCTCCAATTATAAAGGACAGTGCTATGAATGTGACTGAACGCACCAGAACGGAGCTCCAATTATAAAGGACAGCGCTATGAATGTGACTGAACGCACCAGAGCGGAGCTCCAATTATAAAGGACAGCGCTATGAATGTGACTGAACGCACCAGAGCGGAGCTCCAATTATAAAGGACAGCGCTATGAATGTGACTGAACGCACCAGAGCGGAGCTCCAATTATAAAGGACAGCGCTATGAATGTGACTGAATGCACCAGAGCGGAGCTCCAATTATAAAGGACAACGCTATGAATGTGACTGAACGCACCAGAGCGGAGCTCCAATTATAAAGGACAACGCTATGAATGTGACTGAACGCACCAGAGCGGAGCTCCAATTATAAAGGACAATGCTATGAATGTGACTGAACGCACCAGAGCGGAGCTCCAATTATAAAGGACAGTGCTATGAATGTGACTGAATGCACCAGAGCGGAGCTCCAATTATAAAGGACAACGCTATGAATGTGACTGAATGCACCAGAGCGGAGCTCCAATTATAAAGGACAGTGCTATGAATGTGACTGAACGCACCAGAGCGGAGCTCCAATTATAAAGGACAGCGCTATGAATGTGACTGAATGCACCAGAGCGGAGCTCCAATTATAAAGGACAATGCTATGAATGTGACTGAACGCACCAGAGCGGAGCTCCAATTATAAAGGACAATGCTATGAATGTGACTGAACGCACCAGAACGGAGCTCCAATTATAAAGGACAGTGCTATGAATGTGACTGAACGCACCAGAACGGAGCTCCAATTATAAAGGACAACGCTATGAATGTGACTGAACGCACCAGAGCGGAGCTCCAATTATAAAGGACAATGCTATGAATGTGACTGAACGCACCAGAGCGGAGCTCCAATTATAAAGGACAACGCTATGAATGTGACTGACTGCACCAGAGCGGGGCTCCAATTATAAAGGACAACGCTATGAATGTGACTGAATGCACCAGAGCGGAGCTCCAATTATAAAGGACAGCGCTATGAATGTGACTGAATGCACCAGAGCGGAGCTCCAATTATAAAGGACAGCGCTATGAATGTGACTGAATGCACCAGAGCGGAGCTCCAATTATAAAGGACAGCGCTATGAATGTGACTGAATGCACCAGAGCGGAGCTCCAATTATAAAGGACAGCGCTATGAATGTGACTGAATGCACCAGAGCGGAGCTCCAATTATAAAGGACAACGCTATGAATGTGACTGAACGCACCAGAGCGGAGCTCCAATTATAAAGGACAACGCTATGAATGTGACTGAACGCACCAGAGCGGAGCTCCAATTATAAAGGACAGCGCTATGAATGTGACTGAACGCACCAGAGCGGAGCTCCAATTATAAAGGACAACGCTATGAATGTGACTGAATGCACCAGAGCGGAGCTCCAATTATAAAGGACAATGCTATGAATGTGACTGAACGCACCAGAGCGGAGCTCCAATTATAAAGGACAGCGCTATGAATGTGACTGAACGCACCAGAGCGGAGCTCCAATTATAAAGGACAACGCTATGAATGTGACTGAATGCACCAGAGCGGAGCTCCAATTATAAAGGACCGCGCTATGAATGTGACTGAATGCACCAGAGCGGAGCTCCAATTATAAAGGACAGCGCTATGAATGTGACTGAATGCACCAGAGCGGAGCTCCAATTATAAAGGACAACGCTATGAATGTGACTGAATGCACCAGAGCGGAGCTCCAATTATAAAGGACAACGCTATGAATGTGACTGAATGCACCAGAGCGGAGCTCCAATTATAAAGGACAATGCTATGAATGTGACTGAATGCACCAGAGCGGAGCTCCAATTATAAAGGACAATGCTATGAATGTGACTGAACGCACCAGAGCGGAGCTCCAATTATAAAGGACAATGCTATGAATGTGACTGAATGCACCAGAGCGGAGCTCCAATTATAAAGGACAATGCTATGAATGTGACTGAATGCACCAGAGCGGAGCTCCAATTATAAAGGACAATGCTATGAATGTGACTGAACGAACCAGAGCGGAGCTCCAATTATAAAGGACAACGCTATGAATGTGACTGAACGCACCAGAGCGGAGCTCCAATTATAAAGGACAATGCTATGAATGTGACTGAACGCACCAGAACGGAGCTCCAATTATAAAGGACAGTGCTATGAATGTGACTGAATGCACCAGAGCGGAGCTCCAATTATAAAGGACAATGCTATGAATGTGACTGAATGCACCAGAGCGGAGCGCCAATTATAAAGGACAGCGCTATGAATGTGACTGACTGCACCAGAGCGGAGCTCCAATTATAAAGGACAATGCTATGAATGTGACTGAACGCACCAGAGCGGAGCTCCAATTATAAAGGACAATGCTATGAATGTGACTGAATGCACCAGAGCGGAGCTCCAATTATAAAGGACAGCGCTATGAATGTGACTGAACGCACCAGAGCGGAGCTCCAATTATAAAGGACAGTGCTATGAATGTGACTGAACGCACCAGAGCGGAGCTCCCATTATAAAGGACAGTGCTATGAATGTGACTGAATGCACCAGAGCGGAGCTCCAATTATAAAGGACAGTGCTATGAATGTGACTGAACGCACCAGAGCGGAGCTCCAATTATAAAGGACAGCGCTATGAATGTGACTGAATGCACCAGAGCGGAGCTCCAATTATAAAGGACAATGCTATGAATGTGACTGAACGCACCAGAGCGGAGCTCCAATTATAAAGGACAACGCTATGAATGTGACTGAACGCACCAGAGCGGAGCTCCAATTATAAAGGACAATGCTATGAATGTGACTGAATGCACCAGAGCGGAGCTCCAATTATAAAGGACAATGCTATGAATGTGACTGAATGCACCAGAGCGGAGCTCCAATTATAAAGGACAGCGCTATGAATGTGTCTGAATGCACCAGAGCGGAGCTCCAATTATAAAGGACAGTGCTATGAATGTGACTGAATGCACCAGAGCGGAGCTCCAATTATAAAGGACAATGCTATGAATGTGACTGAATGCACCAGAGCGGAGCTGCAATTATAAAGGACAGCGCTATGAATGTGACTGAATGCACCAGAGCAGAGCTCCAATTATAAAGGACAGCGCTATGAATGTGACTGAATGCACCAGAGCAGAGCTCCAATTATAAAGGACAGCGCTATGAATGTGACTGAACGTACCAGAGCGGAGCTCCAATTATAAAGGACAGCGCTATGAATGTGACTGAACGCACCA
The DNA here is from genome assembly GCF_048569485.1 of Anomaloglossus baeobatrachus. Taxonomy (NCBI): domain Eukaryota; kingdom Metazoa; phylum Chordata; class Amphibia; order Anura; family Aromobatidae; genus Anomaloglossus; species Anomaloglossus baeobatrachus. Next base: position 491,580 of record NW_027441875.1, read on the forward strand.
CAGCGGAGCTCCAATTATAAAGGACAATGCTATGAATGTGACTGAATGCACCAGAGCGGAGCTCCAATTATAAAGGACAGCGCTATGAATGTGACTGAATGCACCAGAGCAGAGCTCCAATTATAAAGGACAGCGCTATGAATGTGACTGAACGCACCAGAGCGGAGCTCCAATTATAAAGGACAGCGCTATGAATGTGACTGAACGCACCAGAGCAGAGCTCCAATTATAAAGGACAGCGCTATGAATGTGACTGAACGCACCAGAGCGGAGCTCCAATTATAAAGGACAGCGCTATGAATGTGACTGAATGCACCAGAGCGGAGCTCCAATTATAAAGGACAGCGCTATGAATGTGACTGAATGCACCAGAGCGGAGCTCCAATTATAAAGGACAGTGCTATGAATGTGACTGAATGCACCAGAGCGGAGCTCCAATTATAAAGGACAATGCTATGAATGTGACTGAATGCACCAGAGCAGAGCTCCAATTATAAAGGACAGCGCTATGAATGTGACTGAATGCACCAGAGCGGAGCTCCAATTATAAATGACAATGCTATGAATGTGACTGAATGCACCAGAGCGGAGCTCCAATTATAAAGGACAATGCTATGAATGTGACTGAACGCACCAGAGAGGAGCTCCAATTATAAAGGACAATGCTATGAATGTGACTGAACGCACCAGAGCGGAGCTCCAATTATAAAGGACAGTGCTATGAATGTGACTGAATGCACCAGAGAAGAGCTCCAATTATAAAGGACAACGCTATGAATGTGACTGAACGCACCAGAGCGGAGCTCCAATTATAAAGGACAATGCTATGAATGTGACTGAATGCACCAGAGCGGAGCTCCAATTATAAAGGACAATGCTATGAATGTGACTGAATGCACCAGAGCGGAGCTCCAATTATAAAGGACAGTGCTATGAATGTGACTGAATGCACCAGAGCGGAGCTCCAATTATAAAGGACAATGCTATGAATGTGACTGAATGCACCAGAGCGGAGCTCCAATTATAAAGGACAACGCTATGAATGTGACTGAATGCACCAGAGCGGAGCTCCAATTATAAAGGACAATGCTATGAATGTGACTGAACGCACCAGAACGGAGCTCCAATTATAAAGGACAGCGCTATGAATGTGACTGAACGCACCAGAGCGGAGCTCCAATTATAAAGGACAGTGCTATGAATGTGACTGAACGCACCAGAGCGGAGCTCCAATTATAAAGGACAGCGCTATGAATGTGACTGAACGCACCAGAGCGGAGCTCCAATTATAAAGGACAATGCTATGAATGTGACTGAATGCACCAGAGCGGAGCTCCAATTATAAAGGACAATGCTATGAATGTGACTGAACGCACCAGAGCGGAGCTCCAATTATAAAGGACAGCGCTATGAATGTGACTGAATGCACCAGAGCGGAGCTCCAATTATAAAGGACAATGCTATGAATGTGACTGAATGCACCAGAGCGGAGCTCCAATTATAAAGGACAATGCTATGAATGTGACTGAACGCACCAGAGCGGAGCTCCAATTATAAAGGACAGCGCTATGAATGTGACTGAATGCACCAGAGCGGAGCTCCAATTATAAAGGACAATGCTATGAATGTGACTGAACGAACCAGAGCGGAGCTCCAATTATAAAGGACAATGCTATGAATGTGACTGAACGCACCAGAGCGGAGCTCCAATTATAAAGGACAATGCTATGAATGTGACTGAACGAACCAGAGCGGAGCTCCAATTATAAAGGACAACGCTATGAATGTGACTGAACGCACCAGAGCGGAGCTCCAATTATAAAGGACAACGCTATGAATGTGACTGAACGCACCAGAGCGGAGCTCCAATTATAAAGGACAATGCTATGAATGTGACTGAACGCACCAGAGCGGAGCTCCAATTATAAAGGACAGTGCTATGAATGTGACTGAACGCACCAGAACGGAGCTCCAATTATAAAGGACAGCGCTATGAATGTGACTGAACGCACCAGAGCGGAGCTCCAATTATAAAGGACAGCGCTATGAATGTGACTGAACGCACCAGAGCGGAGCTCCAATTATAAAGGACAGCGCTATGAATGTGACTGAACGCACCAGAGCGGAGCTCCAATTATAAAGGACAGCGCTATGAATGTGACTGAATGCACCAGAGCGGAGCTCCAATTATAAAGGACAACGCTATGAATGTGACTGAACGCACCAGAGCGGAGCTCCAATTATAAAGGACAACGCTATGAATGTGACTGAACGCACCAGAGCGGAGCTCCAATTATAAAGGACAATGCTATGAATGTGACTGAACGCACCAGAGCGGAGCTCCAATTATAAAGGACAGTGCTATGAATGTGACTGAATGCACCAGAGCGGAGCTCCAATTATAAAGGACAACGCTATGAATGTGACTGAATGCACCAGAGCGGAGCTCCAATTATAAAGGACAGTGCTATGAATGTGACTGAACGCACCAGAGCGGAGCTCCAATTATAAAGGACAGCGCTATGAATGTGACTGAATGCACCAGAGCGGAGCTCCAATTATAAAGGACAATGCTATGAATGTGACTGAACGCACCAGAGCGGAGCTCCAATTATAAAGGACAGCGCTATGAATGTGACTGAATGCACCAGAGCGGAGCTCCAATTATAAAGGACAGCGCTATGAATGTGACTGAATGCACCAGAGCGGAGCTCCAATTATAAAGGACAGCGCTATGAATGTGACTGAATGCACCAGAGCGGAGCTCCAATTATAAAGGACAACGCTATGAATGTGACTGAACGCACCAGAGCGGAGCTCCAATTATAAAGGACAACGCTATGAATGTGACTGAACGCACCAGAGCGGAGCTCCAATTATAAAGGACAGCGCTATGAATGTGACTGAACGCACCAGAGCGGAGCTCCAATTATAAAGGACAACGCTATGAATGTGACTGAATGCACCAGAGCGGAGCTCCAATTATAAAGGACAATGCTATGAATGTGACTGAACGCACCAGAGCGGAGCTCCAATTATAAAGGACAGCGCTATGAATGTGACTGAACGCACCAGAGCGGAGCTCCAATTATAAAGGACAACGCTATGAATGTGACTGAATGCACCAGAGCGGAGCTCCAATTATAAAGGACCGCGCTATGAATGTGACTGAATGCACCAGAGCGGAGCTCCAATTATAAAGGACAGCGCTATGAATGTGACTGAATGCACCAGAGCGGAGCTCCAATTATAAAGGACAACGCTATGAATGTGACTGAATGCACCAGAGCGGAGCTCCAATTATAAAGGACAACGCTATGAATGTGACTGAATGCACCAGAGCGGAGCTCCAATTATAAAGGACAATGCTATGAATGTGACTGAATGCACCAGAGCGGAGCTCCAATTATAAAGGACAATGCTATGAATGTGACTGAACGCACCAGAGCGGAGCTCCAATTATAAAGGACAATGCTATGAATGTGACTGAATGCACCAGAGCGGAGCTCCAATTATAAAGGACAATGCTATGAATGTGACTGAATGCACCAGAGCGGAGCTCCAATTATAAAGGACAATGCTATGAATGTGACTGAACGAACCAGAGCGGAGCTCCAATTATAAAGGACAACGCTATGAATGTGACTGAACGCACCAGAGCGGAGCTCCAATTATAAAGGACAATGCTATGAATGTGACTGAACGCACCAGAACGGAGCTCCAATTATAAAGGACAGTGCTATGAATGTGACTGAATGCACCAGAGCGGAGCTCCAATTATAAAGGACAATGCTATGAATGTGACTGAATGCACCAGAGCGGAGCGCCAATTATAAAGGACAGCGCTATGAATGTGACTGACTGCACCAGAGCGGAGCTCCAATTATAAAGGACAATGCTATGAATGTGACTGAACGCACCAGAGCGGAGCTCCAATTATAAAGGACAATGCTATGAATGTGACTGAATGCACCAGAGCGGAGCTCCAATTATAAAGGACAGCGCTATGAATGTGACTGAACGCACCAGAGCGGAGCTCCAATTATAAAGGACAGTGCTATGAATGTGACTGAACGCACCAGAGCGGAGCTCCCATTATAAAGGACAGTGCTATGAATGTGACTGAATGCACCAGAGCGGAGCTCCAATTATAAAGGACAGTGCTATGAATGTGACTGAACGCACCAGAGCGGAGCTCCAATTATAAAGGACAGCGCTATGAATGTGACTGAATGCACCAGAGCGGAGCTCCAATTATAAAGGACAATGCTATGAATGTGACTGAACGCACCAGAGCGGAGCTCCAATTATAAAGGACAACGCTATGAATGTGACTGAACGCACCAGAGCGGAGCTCCAATTATAAAGGACAGTGCTATGAATGTGACTGAACGCACCAGAGCGGAGCTCCAATTATAAAGGACAGCGCTATGAATGTGACTGAACGCACCAGAGCGGAGCTCCAATTATAAAGGACAGCGCTATGAATGTGACTGAACGCACCAGAGCGGAGCTCCAATTATAAAGGACAATGCTATGAATGTGACTGAACGCACCAGAGCGGAGCTCCAATTATAAAGGACAACGCTATGAATGTGACTGAACGCACCAGAGCGGAGCTCCAATTATAAAGGACAACGCTATGAATGTGACTGAACGCACCAGAGCGGAGCTCCAATTATAAAGGACAGCGCTATGAATGTGACTGAATGCACCAGAGCGGAGCTCCAATTATAAAGGACAATGCTATGAATGTGACTGAACGCACCAGAGCGGAGCTCCAATTATAAAGGACAGCGCTATGAATGTGACTGAATGCACCAGAGCGGAGCTCCAATTATAAAGGACAATGCTATGAATGTGACTGAATGCACCAGAGCGGAGCTCCAATTATAAAGGACAACGCTATGAATGTGACTGAACGCACCAGAGCGGACGACAGAGCTCCAATTATAAAGGACAGCGCTATGAATGTGACTGAATGCACCAGAGCGGAGCTCCAATTATAAAGGACAGCGCTATGAATGTGACTGAACGCACCAGAGCGGAGCTCCAATTATAAAGGACAATGCTATGAATGTGACTGAATGCACCAGAGCGGAGCTCCAATTATAAAGGACAACGCTATGAATGTGACTGAACGCACCAGAACGGAGCTCCAATTATAAAGGACAGCGCTATGAATGTGACTGAACGCACCAGAGCGGAGCTCCAATTATAAAGGACAGCGCTATGAATGTGACTGAACGCACCAGAACGGAGCTCCAATTATAAAGGACAGCGCTATGAATGTGACTGAACGCACCAGAGCGGAGCTCCAATTATAAAGGACAATGCTATGAATGTGACTGAACGCACCAGAGCGGAGCTCCAATTATAAAGGACAGCGCTATGAATGTGACTGAACGCACCAGAGCGGAGCTCCAATTATAAAGGACAGCGCTATGAATGTGACTGAACGCACCAGAGCGGAGCTCCAATTATAAAGGACAACGCTATGAATGTGACTGAACGCAGCAGAGCAGAGCTCCAATTATAAAGGACAGCGCTATGAATGTGACTGAACGCACCAGAGCGGAGCTCCAATTATAAAGGACAGTGCTATGAATGTGACTGAATGCACCAGAGCGGAGCTCCAATTATAAAGGACAGTGCTATGAATGTGACTGAACGCACCAGAGCGGAGCTCCAATTATAAAGGACAGCGCTATGAATGTGACTGAACGCACCAGAGCGGAGCTCCAATTATAAAGGACAGTGCTATGAATGTGACTGAATGCACCAGAGCGGAGCTCCAATTATAAAGGACAATGCTATGAATGTGACTGAACGCACCAGAGCGGAGCTCCAATTATAAAGGACAGCGCTATGAATGTGACTGAACGCACCAGAGCGGAGCTCCAATTATAAAGGACAGTGCTATGAATGTGACTGAACGCACCAGAGCGGAGCTCCAATTATAAAGGACAATGCTATGAATGTGACTGAACGCACCAGAGCGGAGCTCCAATTATAAAGAACAGCGCTATGAATGTGACTGAACGCACCAGAGCGGAGCTCCAATTATAAAGGACAGCGCTATGAATGTGACTGAATGCACCAGAGCGGAGCTCCAATTATAAAGGACAGCGCTATGAATGTGACTGAACGCACCAGAGCGGAGCTCCAATTATAAAGGACAGTGCTATGAATGTGACTGAACGCACCAGAGCGGAGCTCCAATTATAAAGGACAATGCTATGAATGTGACTGAATGCACCAGAGCGGAGCTCCAATTATAAAGGACAATGCTATGAATGTGACTGAACGCACCAGAGCGGAGCTCCAATTATAAAGGACAGCGCTATGAATGTGACTGAACGCACCAGAGCGGAGCTCCAATTATAAAGGACAATGCTATGAATGTGACTGAATGCACCAGAGCGGAGCTCCAATTATAAAGGACAATGCTATGAATGTGACTGAATGCACCAGAGCGGAGCTCCAATTATAAAGGACAGCGCTATGAATGTGACTGAACGCACCAGAGCGGAGCTCCAATTATAAAGGACAGCGCTATGAATGTGACTGAATGCACCAGAGCGGAGCTGCAATTATAAAGGACAATGCTATGAATGTGACTGAACGCACCAGAGCGGAGCTCCAATTATAAAGGACAATGCTATGAATGTGACTGAACGCACCAGAGCGGAGCTCCAATTATAAAGGACAGCGCTATGAATGTGACTGAACGCACCAGAGCGGAGCTCCAATTATAAAGGACAACGCTATGAATGTGACTGAATGCACCAGAGCGGAGCTCCAATTATAAAGGACAGTGCTATGAATGTGACTGAACGCACCAGAGCGGAGCTCCAATTATAAAGGACAGTGCTATGAATGTGACTGAATGCACCAGAGCGGAGCTCCAATTATAAAGGACAGCGCTATGAATGTGACTGAACGCACCAGAGCGGAGCTGCAATTATAAAGGACAATGCTATGAATGTGACTGAATGCACCAGAGCGGAGCTCCAATTATAAAGGACAATGCTATGAATGTGACTGAACGCACCAGAGCAGAGCTCCAATTATAAAGGACAGTGCTATGAATGTGACTGAACGCACCAGAGCGGAGCTCCAATTATAAAGGACAATGCTATGAATGTGACTGAATGCAGCAGAGCGGAGCTCCAATTATAAAGGACAGCGCTATGAATGTGACTGAACGCACCAGAGCGGAGCTGCAATTATAAAGGACAGCGCTATGAATGTGACTGAACGCACCAGAGCGGAGCTCCAATTATAAAGGACAACGCTATGAATGTGACTGAACGCACCAGAGCGGAGCTCCAATTATAAAGGACAGCGCTATGAATGTGACTGAACGCACCAGAGCGGAGCTCCAATTATAAAGGACAATGCTATGAATGTGACTGAACGCACCAGAGCGGAGCTCCAATTATAAAGGACAATGCTATGAATGTGACTGAATGCACCAGAGCGGAGCTCCAATTATAAAGGACAGCGCTATGAATGTGACTGAACGCACCAGAGCGGAGCTCCAATTATAAAGGACAACGCTATGAATGTGACTGAACGCACCAGAGCGGAGCTCCAATTATAAAGGACAGCGCTATGAATGTGACTGAACGCACCAGAGCGGAGCTCCAATTATAAAGGACAATGCTATGAATGTGACTGAACGCACCAGAGCGGAGCTCCAATTATAAAGGACAATGCTATGAATGTGACTGAACGCACCAGAGCGGAGCTCCAATTATAAAGGACAATGCTATGAATGTGACTGAATGCACCAGAGCGGAGCTCCAATTATAAAGGACAGCGCTATGAATGTGACTGAATGCACCAGAGCGGAGCTCCAATTATAAAGGACAGCGCTATGAATGTGACTGAACGCACCAGAGCGGAGCTCCAATTATAAAGGACAATGCTATGAATGTGACTGAACGCACCAGAGCGGAGCTCCAATTATAAAGGACAGCGCTATGAATGTGACTGAACGCACCAGAACGGAGCTCCAATTATAAAGGACAGCACTATGAATGTGACTGAATGCACCAGAGCGGAGCTCCAATTATAAAGGACAACGCTATGAATGTGACTGAATGCACCAGAGCGGAGCTCCAATTATAAAGGACAATGCTATGAATGTGACTGAATGCACCAGAGCGGAGCTCCAATTATAAAGGACAGCGCTATGAATGTGACTGAACGCACCAGAGCGGAGCTCCAATTATAAAGGACAATGCTATGAATGTGACTGAACGCACCAGAGCGGAGCTCCAATTATAAAGGACAGCGCTATGAATGTGACTGAACGCACCAGAACGGAGCTCCAATTATAAAGGACAGCGCTATGAATGTGACTGAATGCACCAGAGCGGAGCTCCAATTATAAAGGACAACGCTATGAATGTGACTGAATGCACCAGAGCGGAGCTCCAATTATAAAGGACAACGCTATGAATGTGACTGAACGCACCAGAGCGGAGCTCCAATTATAAAGGACAACGCTATGAATGTGACTGAATGCACCAGAGCGGAGCTCCAATTATAAAGGACAGCGCTATGAATGTGACTGAACGCACCAGAGCGGAGCTCCAATTATAAAGGACAGCGCTATGAATGTGACTGAATGCACCAGAGCGGAGCTCCAATTATAAAGGACAGCGCTATGAATGTGACTGAATGCACCAGAGCGGAGCTCCAATTATAAAGGACAGCGCTATGAATGTGACTGAATGCACCAGAGCGGAGCTCCAATTATAAAGGACAGTGCTATGAATGTGACTGAATGCACCAGAGCGGAGCTCCAATTATAAAGGACAACGCTATGAATGTGACTGAACGCACCAGAACGGAGCTCCAATTATAAAGGACAGCGCTATGAATGTGACTGAACGCACCAGAGCGGAGCTCCAATTATAAAGGACAGCGCTATGAATGTGACTGAACGCACCAGAGCGGAGCTCCAATTATAAAGGACAACGCTATGAATGTGACTGAACGCACCAGAGCGGAGCTCCAATTATAAAGGACAGCGCTATGAATGTGACTGAACGCACCAGAGCGGAGCTCCAATTATAAAGGACAATGCTATGAATGTGACTGAACGCACCAGAGCGGAGCTCCAATTATAAAGGACAATGCTATGAATGTGACTGAATGCACCAGAGCGGAGCTCCAATTATAAAGGACAATGCTATGAATGTGACTGAATGCACCAGAGCGGAGCTCCAATTATAAAGGACAGCGCTATGAATGTGACTGAATGCACCAGAGCGGAACTCCAATTATAAAGGACAGTGCTATGAATGTGACTGAATGCACCAGAGCGGAGCTCCAATTATAAAGGACAATGCTATGAATGTGACTGAATGCACCAGAGCGGAGCTCCAATTATAAAGGACAATGCTATGAATGTGACTGAATGCACCAGAGCGGAGCTCCAATTATAAAGGACAACGCTATGAATGTGACTGAACGCACCAGAGCGGAGCTCCAATTATAAAGGACAGTGCTATGAATGTGACTGAACGCACCAGAGCGGAGCTCCAATTATAAAGGACAACGCTATGAATGTGACTGAACGCACCAGAGCGGAGCTCCAATTATAAAGGACAGTGCTATGAATGTGACTGAACGCACCAGAGCGGAGCTCCAATTATAAAGGACAGCGCTATGAATGTGACTGAATGCACCAGAGCGGAGCTCCAATTATAAAGGACAATGCTATGAATGTGACTGAATGCACCAGAGCGGAGCTCCAATTATAAAGGACAGCGCTATGAATGTGACTGAACGCACCAGAGCGGAGCTCCAATTATAAAGGACAATGCTATGAATGTGACTGAACGCACCAGAGCGGAGCTCCAATTATAAAGGACAGCGCTATGAATGTGACTGAACGCACCAGAACGGAGCTCCAATTATAAAGGACAGCGCTATGAATGTGACTGAATGCACCAGAGCGGAGCTCCAATTATAAAGGACAACGCTATGAATGTGACTGAATGCACCAGAGCGGAGCTCCAATTATAAAGGACAACGCTATGAATGTGACTGAACGCACCAGAGCGGAGCTCCAATTATAAAGGACAACGCTATGAATGTGACTGAATGCACCAGAGCGGAGCTCCAATTATAAAGGACAGCGCTATGAATGTGACTGAACGCACCAGAGCGGAGCTCCAATTATAAAGGACAGCGCTATGAATGTGACTGAATGCACCAGAGCGGAGCTCCAATTATAAAGGACAGCGCTATGAATGTGACTGAATGCACCAGAGCGGAGCTCCAATTATAAAGGACAGTGCTATGAATGTGACTGAACGCACCAGAGCGGAGCTCCAATTATAAAGGACAACGCTATGAATGTGACTGAACGCACCAGAGCGGAGCTCCAATTATAAAGGACAGCGCTATGAATGTGACTGAACGCACCAGAGCGGAGCTCCAATTATAAAGGACAGTGCTATGAATGTGACTGAACGCACCAGAGCGGAGCTCCAATTATAAAGGACAACGCTATGAATGTGACTGAACGCACCAGAGCGGAGCTCCAATTATAAAGGACAGCGCTATGAATGTGACTGAATGCACCAGAGCGGAGCTCCAATTATAAAGGACAGCGCTATGAATGTGACTGAACGCACCAGAGCGGAGCTCCAATTATAAAGGACAATGCTATGAATGTGACTGAATGCACCAGAGCGGAGCTCCAATTATAAAGGACAGCGCTATGAATGTGACTGAATGCACCAGAGCGGAGCTCCAATTATAAAGGACAATGCTATGAATGTGACTGAACGCACCAGAGCGGAGCTCCAATTATAAAGGACAGCGCTATGAATGTGACTGAATGCACCAGAGCGGAGCTCCAATTATAAAGGACAGCGCTATGAATGTGACTGAACGCACCAGAGCGGAGCTCCAATTATAAAGGACAACGCTATGAATGTGACTGAATGCACCAGAGCGGAGCTCCAATTATAAAGGACAGCGCTATGAATGTGACTGAATGCACCAGAGCGGAGCTCCAATTATAAAGGACAATGCTATGAATGTGACTGAACGCACCAGAGCGGAGCTCCAATTATAAAGGACAGCGCTATGAATGTGACTGAATGCACCAGAGCGGAGCTCCAATTATAAAGGACAGCGCTATGAATGTGACTGAACGCACCAGAGCGGAGCTCCAATTATAAAGGACAATGCTATGAATGTGACTGAATGCACCAGAGCGGAACTCCAATTATAAAGGACAATGCTATGAATGTGACTGAACGCACCAGAGCGGAGCTCCAATTATAAAGGACAGTGCTATGAATGTGACTGAATGCACCAGAGCGGAGCTCCAATTATAAAGGACAGCGCTATGAATGTGACTGAACGCACCAGAGCGGAGCTCCAATTATAAAGGACAACGCTATGAATGTGACTGAACGCACCAGAGCGGAGCTCCAATTATAAAGGACAATGCTATGAATGTGACTGAATGCACCAGAGCGGAGCTCCAATTATAAAGGACAGCGCTATGAATGTGACTGAACGCACCAGAGCGGAGCTCCAATTATAAAGGACAATGCTATGAATGTGACTGAATGCACCAGAGCGGAGCTCCAATTATAAAGGACAGCGCTATGAATGTGACTGAATGCACCAGAGCGGAGCTCCAATTATAAAGGACAGTGCTATGAATGTGACTGAACGCACCAGAGCGGAGCTCCAATTATAAAGGACAGCGCTATGAATGTGACTGAACGCACCAGAGCGGAGCTGCAATTATAAAGGACAATGCTATGAATGTGACTGAATGCACCAGAGCGGAGCTCCAATTATAAAGGACAATGCTATGAATGTGACTGAACGCACCAGAGCGGAGCTCCAATTATAAAGGACAACGCTATGAATGTGACTGAACGCACCAGAGCGGAGCTCCAATTATAAAGGACAATGCTATGAATGTGACCCTGGTGGCTCCATAGATCACTACTGAGCACAGCCCTTATGTGGGGGTTTTTGGAATCAATCCGTTCTGATGGCATCTGCTACATACATCTGTTATAGGGTGCACTGGCCCCTGAGATTATTGGGGTGAGCGGCGACATAATGGCCCCTGGCAGTGACAGCGCTGAGGTGCTCCTTGCTTCGTTTTAAAGGGATATATTAAAAGTTACGCTTTAAGGTGCTTTTGTTGCTGTAATTGTTCTGTCTCTTTATCTCGGGGCTTCTCCAGCAGCTGCTACATTTAAAAATAAATTAAAAAAAAAATAAAAATCGCCATATATTATTATTGAGCTTTATTTATTTTTTTTAAATAATCACAAAGTAGCAAATATTCTGCAGGTGTAATTGTAATGACTGACACAACACAGCGACCACATTATGGTGATCGGTGATTGGTGGTCAGTGATCAGTGATTGGTGGTCGTGATCGGTGGTTGGTGGTTGTGATCGGTGGTTGTGATCGGTGGTTGGTGGTTGTGATCGGTGGTTGGTGGTTGTGATCGGTGGTTGGTGGTTGTGATCGGTGGTTGGTGGTCAGTGATCGGTGGTTGGTGGTGGTGATCGGTGGTTGGTGGTGGTGATCGGTGGTTGGTGGTTGTGATCGGTGGTTGTGATCGGTGGTTGGTGGTTGTGATCGGTGGTTGGTGGTTGTGATCGGTGGTTGGTGGTTGTGATCGGTGGTTGTGATCGGTGGTTGGTGGTTGTGATCGGTGGTTGGTGGTTGTGATCGGTGGTTGGTGGTTGTGATCGGTGGTTGGTGGTCAGTGATCGGTGGTTGGTGGTGGTGATCGGTGGTTGGTGGTGGTGATCGGTGGTTGGTGGTTGTGATCGGTGGTTGGTGGTTGTGATCGGTGGTTGTGATCGGTGGTTGTGATTGGTGGTTGGTGGTTGTGATCGGTGGTTGGTGGTTGTGATCAGTGGTTGTGATCGGTGGTTGTGATCGGTGGTCAGTGATTGTGATCGGTGGTTGTGATCAGTGGTTGTGATCGGTGGTTGTGATCGGTGGTTGTGATCGGTGGTTGGTGGTTGTGATCGGTGGTTGTGATCAGTGGTTGTGATCGGTGGTTGTGATCGGTGGTTGGTGGTTGTGATCGGTGGTTGTGATCGGTGGTTGGTGGTTGTGATCGGTGGTTGTGATCGGTGGTTGGTGGTTGTGATTGGTGGTTGTGATCGGTGGTTGGTGGTTGTGATCGGTGGTTGTGATCGGTGGTTGTGATCGGTGGTTGGTGGTTGTGATCGGTGGTTGGTGGTTGTGATCGGTGGTTGTGATCGTTGGTTGGTGGTTGTGATTGGTGGTTGTGATTGGTGGTTGTGATCGGTGGTTGGTGGTTGTGATCGGTGGTTGTGATCGGTGGTTGTGATCGGTGGTTGGTGGTTGTGATCGGTGGTTGTGATCGGTGGTTGTGATCTGTGGTTGTGATCGGTGGTTGGTGGTTGTGATCGGTGGTTGGTGGTTGTGATCGGTGGTTGTGATCGGTGGTTGTGATCGGTGGTTGGTGGTTGTGATCGGTGGTTGGTGGTTGTGATCGGTGGTTGTGATCGGTGGTCAGTGATTGTGATCGGTGATTGGTGGTTGTGATTGGTGGTTGTGATCGGTGGTTGGTGGTTGTGATCGGTGGCCGGTGGTTGTGATCGGTGGTTGGTGGTCAGTGATGGGTGGTTGGTGGTTGTGATCGGTGGTTGGTGGTCAGTGATCGGTGGTTGGTGGTGGTGATCGGTGGTTGGTGGTTGTGATCGGTGGTTGTGATCGGTGGTTGGTGGTGGTGATCGGTGGTTGGTGGTTGTGATCGGTGGTTGGTGGTTGTGATCGGTGGTCAGTGATTGTGATCGGTGATTGGTGGTTGTGATTGGTGGTTGTGATCGGTGGTTGGTGGTTGTGATCGGTGGCCGGTGGTTGTGATCGGTGGTTGGTGGTCAGTGATGGGTGGTTGGTGGTTGTGATCGGTGGTTGGTGGTCAGTGATCGGTGGTTGGTGGTGGTGATCGGTGGTTGGTGGTGGTGATCGGTGGTTGGTGGTGGTGATCGGTGGTTGGTGGTTGTGATCGGTGGTTGGTGGTTGTGATCGGTGGTTGGTGGTTGTGATCGGTGGTTGTGATCGGTGGTTGGTGGTTGTGATCGGTGGTTGTGATCGGTGGTTGTGATCGGTGGTTGGTGGTTGTGATCGGTGGTTGGTGGTTGTGATCGGTGGTTGTGATCGGTGGTTGTGATCGGTGGTTGGTGGTTGTGATCGGTGGTTGTGATCGGTGGTTGTGATCGGTGGTTGGTGGTTGTGATCGGTGGTTGTGATCGGTGGTTGGTGGTTGTGATTGGTGGTTGTGATCGGTGGTTGGTGGTTGTGATCGGTGGTTGTGATCGGTGGTTGTGATCGGTGGTTGGTGGTTGTGATCGGTGGTTGGTGGTTGTGATCGGTGGTAGTGATCGGTGGTCAGTGATTGTGATCGGTGATTGGTGGTTGTGATTGGTGGTTGTGATCGGTGGTTGGTGGTTGTGATCGGTGGCCGGTGGTTGTGATCGGTGGTTGGTGGTCAGTGATGGGTGGTTGGTGGTTGTGATCGGTGGTTGGTGGTCAGTGATCGGTGGTTGGTGGTGGTGATCGGTGGTTGTGATCGGTGGTTGGTGGTTGTGATCGGTGGTTGGTGGTGGTGATCGGTGGTTGTGATCGGTGGTCAGTGATTGTGATCGGTGATTGGTGGTTGTGATTGGTGGTTGTGATCGGTGGTTGGTGGTTGTGATCGGTGGCCGGTGGTTGTGATCGGTGGTTGGTGGTCAGTGATGGGTGGTTGGTGGTTGTGATCGGTGGTTGGTGGTCAGTGATCGGTGGTTGGTGGTGGTGATCGGTGGTTGGTGGTGGTGATCGGTGGTTGGTGGTTGTGATCGGTGGTTGGTGGTTGTGATCGGTGGTTGGTGGTCAGTGATCGGTGGTTGGTGGTGGTGATCGGTGGTTGGTGGTGGTGATCGGTGGTTGGTGGTTGTGATCGGTGGTTGGTGGTTGTGATCGGTGGTTGGTGGTCAGTGATCGGTGGTTGGTGGTGGTGATCGGTGGTTGGTGGTGGTGATCGGTGGTTGGTGGTAGTGATCGGTGGTTGTGATCGGTGGTTGGTGGTCAGTGATCGGTGGTTGGTGGTGGTGATCGGTGGTTGGTGGTGGTGATCGGTGGTTGGTGGTTGTGATCGGTGGTTGGTGGTTGTGATCGGTGGTTGGTGGTTGTGATCGGTGGTTGGTGGTGGTGATCGGTGGTGGTGATCGGTGGTTGGTGGTTGTGATCGGTGGTTGGTGGTTGTGATCGGTGGTTGGTGGTCAGTGATGGGTGGTTGGTGGTTGTGATCGGTGGTTGGTGGTCAGTGATCGGTGGTTGGTGGTGGTGATCGGTGGTTGGTGGTGGTGATCGGTGGTTGGTGGTTGTGATCGGTGGTTGGTGGTTGTGATCGGTGGTTGGTGGTCAGTGATCGGTGGTTGGTGGTGGTGATCGGTGGTGGTGATCGGTGGTTGTGATCGGTGGTTGGTGGTTGTGATCGGTGGTTGGTGGTTGTGATCGGTGGTTGGTGGTCAGTGGTTGGTGGTGGTGATCGGTGGTTGGTGGTGGTGATCGGTGGTTGGTGGTTGTGATCGGTGGTTGTGATCGGTGGTTGTGGTCAGTGATCGGTGGTTGGTGGTCAGTGATCGGTGGTTGGTGGTGGTGATCGGTGGTTGGTGGTAGTGATCGGTGGTTGGTGGTGGTGATCGGTGGTTGGTGGTGGTGATCGGTGGTTGGTGGTGGTGATCGGTGGTTGGTGGTGGTGATCGGTGGTTGGTGGTTGTGATCGGTGGTTGGTGGTTGTGATCGGTGGTTGGTGGTGGTGATCGGTGGTGGTGATCGGTGGTTGGTGGTTGTGATCGGTGGTTGGTGGTTGTGATCGGTGGTTGGTGGTCAGTGATGGGTGGTTGGTGGTGGTGATCGGTGGTTGGTGGTAGTGATCGGTGGTTGGTGGTGGTGATCGGTGGTTGGTGGTGGTGATCGGTGGTTGGTGGTTGTGATCAGTGGTTGGTGGTCAGTGATCAGTGGTTGGTGGTCAGTGATCGGTGGTTGGTGGTGGTGATCGGTGGTTGGTGGTAGTGATCGGTGGTTGGTGGTGGTGATCGGTGGTTGGTGGTGGTGATCGGTGGTTGGTGGTGGTGATCGGTGGTTGGTGGTCAGTGATGGGTGGTTGGTGGTTGTGATCGGTGGTTGGTGGTCAGTGATCGGTGGTTGGTGGTGGTGATCGGTGGTTGGTGGTGGTGATCGGTGGTTGGTGGTTGTGATCGGTGGTTGGTGGTTGTGATCGGTGGTTGGTGGTCAGTGATCGGTGGTTGGTGGTGGTGATCGGTGGTTGGTGGTGGTGATCGGTGGTTGGTGGTTGTGATCGGTGGTTGGTGGTTGTGATCGGTGGTTGGTGGTTGTGATCGGTGGTTGGTGGTCAGTGATCGGTGGTTGGTGGTGGTGATCGGTGGTTGGTGGTGGTGATCGGTGGTTGGTGGTTGTGATCGGTGGTTGTGATCGGTGGTTGTGGTCAGTGATTGGTGGTTGGTGGTCAGTGATCGGTGGTTGGTGGTCAGTGATCGGTGGTTGGTGGTGGTGATCGGTGGTTGGTGGTAGTGATCGGTGGTTGGTGGTGGTGATCGGTGGTTGGTGGTGGTGATCGGTGGTTGGTGGTTGTGATCAGTGGTTGGTGGTCAGTGATCGGTGGTTGGTGGTCAGTGATCGGTGGTTGGTGGTGGTGATCGGTGGTTGGTGGTAGTGATCGGTGGTTGGTGGTGGTGATCGGTGGTTGGTGGTGGTGATCGGTGGTTGGTGGTGGTGATCGGTGGTTGGTGGTGGTGATCGGTGGTTGGTGGTGGTGATCGGTGGTTGGTGGTGGTGATCGGTGGTTGGTGGTCAGTGATCGGTGGTTGTGATCAGTGGTTGGTGGTCAGTGGTCGGTGGTTGGTGGTCAGTGATCGGTGGTTGGTGGTGGTGATCGGTGGTTGGTGGTAGTGATCGGTGGTTGGTGGTGGTGATCGGTGGTTGGTGGTGGTGATCGGTGGTTGGTGGTGGTGATCGGTGGTTGGTGGTGGTGATCGGTGGTTGGTGGTTGTGATCAGTGATCGGTGGTTGTGATCGGTGGTTGGTGTGCAGACAAGGTGCGATTGATTATTTTCCTCTATTTACACATACAAGATATAATAAAGTATGGCTGAGGCCGCGGTCACATGAACAGTAAATGCTGCGTTTTTTGCACAAAAATTCAGTGTTTAAGTGTACAAGCAAAGTGGATGATTTCATAACAACATGCCGTTCCCCTGCTCTCTGGGATTATCTGGCCCGGGGCTCCGCTCTCTGGGATTATCTGGCCCGGGGCTCCGCTCTCCGGGATTATCTGGCCCGGGGCTCCGCTCTCCGGGATTATCTGGCCCGGGGCTCCGCTCTCTGGGATTATCTGGTGCGGGGCACCGCTCTCTGGGATTATCTGGCCCGGGGCTCCGCTCTCTGGGATTATCTGGCCCGGGGCTCCGCTCTCTGGGATTATCTGGCCCGGGGCTCCGCTCTCTGGGATTATCTGGCCCGGGGCTCCGCTCTCTGGGATTATCTGGCCCGGGGCTCCGCTCTCTGGGATTATCTGGCCCGGGGCTCCGCTCTCTGGGATTATCTGGCCCGGGGCTCCGCTCTCTGGGATTATCTGGCCCGGGGCTCCGCTCTCTGGGATTATCTGGCCCGGGGCTCCGCTCTCTGGGATTATCTGGCCCGGGGCTCCGCTCTCTGGGATTATCTGGCCCGGGGCTCCGTTGTATGGGATTATCTGGCCCGGGGCTCCGCTCTCTGGGATTATCTGGCCCGGGGCTCCGCTCTCTGGGATTATCTGGCCCGGGGCTCCGCTCTCTGGGATTATCTGGCCCGGGGCTCCGCTCTCTGGGATTATCTGGCCCGGGGCTCCGCTCTCTGGGATTATCTGGCGCGGGGCTCCGCTCTCTGGGATTATCTGGCCCGGGGCTCCGCTCTCTGGGATTATCTGGCCCGGGGCTCCGCTCTCTGGGATTATCTGGCCCGGGGCTCCGCTCTCTGGGATTATCTGGCGCGGGGCTCCGCTCTCTGGGATTATCTGGCCCGGGGCTCCGCTCTCTGGGATTATCTGGCCCGGGGCTCCGCTCTCTGGGATTATCTGGCCCGGGGCTCCGCTCTCTGGGATTATCTGGCCCGGGGCTCCGCTCTCTGGGATTATCTGGCCCGGGGCTCCGCTCTCTGGGATTATCTGGCCCGGGGCTCCGCTCTCTGGGATTATCTGGCCCGGGGCTCCGTTGTATGGGATTATCTGGCCCGGGGCTCCGCTCTCTGGGATTATCTGGCCCGGGGCTCCGCTCTCTGGGATTATCTGGCCCGGGGCTCCGCTCTCTGGGATTATCTGGCCCGGGGCTCCGCTCTCTGGGATTATCTGGCCCGGGGCTCCGCTCTCTGGGATTATCTGGCCCGGGGCTCCGCTCTCTGGGATTATCTGGTGCGGGGCTCCGCTCTCTGGGATTATCTGGCCCGGGGCTCCGCTCTCTGGGATTATCTGGCCCGGGGCTCCGCTCTCTGGGATTATCTGGCCCGGGGCTCCGCTCTCTGGGATTATCTGGCCCGGGGCTCCGCTCTCTGGGATTATCTGGCGCGGGGCTCCGCTCTCTGGGATTATCTGGCCCGGGGCTCCGCTCTCTGGGATTATCTGGCCCGGGGCTCCGCTCTCTGGGATTATCTGGCTCGGGGCTCCGCTCTCCGGGATTATCTGGCTCGGGGCTCCGCTCTCCGGGATTATCTGGCCCGGGGCTCCGCTCTCTGGGATTATCTGGCCCGGGGCTCCGCTCTCTGGGATTATCTGGCCCGGGGCTCCGCTCTCTGGGATTATCTGGCCCGGGGCTCCGCTCTCTGGGATTATCTGGTGCGGGGCTCCGCTCTCTGGGATTATCTGGTGCGGGGCTCCGCTCTCTGGGATTATCTGGCCCGGGGCTCCGCTCTCTGGGATTATCTGGCCCGGGGCTCCGCTCTCTGGGATTATCTGGCCCGGGGCTCCGCTCTCTGGGATTATCTGGCCCGGGGCTCCGCTCTCTGGGATTATCTGGCCCGGGGCTCCGCTCTCTGGGATTATCTGGTGCGGGGCTCCGCTCTCTGGGATTATCTGGCCCGGGGCTCCGCTCTCTGGGATTATCTGGCTCGGGGCTCCGCTCTCTGGGATTATCTGGCTCGGGGCTCCGCTCTCCGGGATTATCTGGCCCGGGGCTCCGCTCTCTGGGATTATCTGGCCCGGGGCTCCGCTCTCTGGGATTATCTGGCCCGGGGCTCCGCTCTCTGGGATTATCTGGCCCGGGGCTCCGCTCTCTGGGATTATCTGGCCCGGGGCTCCGCTCTCTGGGATTATCTGGCCCGGGGCTCCGCTCTCCGGGATTATCTGGCCCGGGGCTCCGCTCCCTGGATTATCTGGCCCGGGGCTCCGTTGTATGGGATTATCTGGCCCGGGGCTCCGCTCTCTGGGATTATCTGGCCCGGGGCTCCGCTCTCCGGGATTATCTGGCCCGGGGCTCCGCTCTCCGGGATTATCTGGCCCGGGGCTCCGCTCTCCGGGATTATCTGGCCCGGGGCTCCGCTCTCTGGGATTATCTGGCCCGGGGCTCCGTTGTATGGGATTATCTGGCCCGGGGCTCCGCTCTCCGGGATTATCTGGCCCGGGGCTCCGCTCTCTGGGATTATCTGGCCCGGGGCTCCGTTGTATGGGATTATCTGGCCCGGGGCTCCGTTGTATGGGATTATCTGGCCCGGGGCTCCGCTCTCCGGGATTATCTGGCCCGGGGCTCCGCTCTCTGGGATTATCTGGCCCGGGGCTCCGTTGTATGGGATTATCTGGCCCGGGGCTCCGTTGTATGGGATTATCTGGCCCGGGGCTCCGCTCTCTGGGATTATCTGGCCCGGGGCTCCGCTCTCCGGGATTATCTGGCCCGGGGCTCCGTTGTATGGGATTATCTGGCCCGGGGCTCCGCTCTCCGGGATTATCTGGCCCGGGGCTCCGCTCTCTGGGATTATCTGGCCCGGGGCTCCGTTGTATGGGATTATCTGGCCCGGGGCTCCGCTCTCCGGGATTATCTGGCCCGGGGCTCCGCTCTCTGGGATTATCTGGCCCGGGGCTCCGTTGTATGGGATTATCTGGCCCGGGGCTCCGTTGTATGGGATTATCTGGCCCGGGGCTCCGCTCTCTGGGATTATCTGGCCCGGGGCTGCGTTGTATGGGATTTTTTTTCTAACAGGTGTGACGTCATTCTGTCACGTGATAGGGGCGTGCTGAACATGCAGCCGGACGTTTGTCTGCGGGCGATACCACCAGCCGGGGGGAGGGGGGTGCAGAGAGGGAGGCCCCAGGAGGACACATCGCCACACCCACTAACCTAGAGGGAGCCCATACGATCTAGGCCGGGAGCCGCGCACCGGAAGTGGCGGTGTGCAGGGAATATGTGTCCGCCTCTGCTCCTCCCCCAGCTGCTGTGCTGGGCAGTGCTCGCGCGCCCTCTGGTGTTCTCTCTGGAGTATTACACTGATAGGCGCTTTATTGCAGACGCTCAGGTGGGGGCGGAGCTGGGATGATTGACAGGGGGCGTGGTATATGACCGTGCGGGCCTGCGGGGACGTGCAGCGCGAGGATGGCCGCGTTCAGAGTGCGGGCGGCGGAGGCGGGAGACTGCGAGGAGATTGTGCGCATGATCCGGGTGAGGGGGCGGGGCAAGGGGTGGTCTTATTGCTGCTGTCACCGCCCAAGTGTCACAGGAGGGAAAGAGGGGCAAAGTCTGCGGGGAGGCCCGAAATGTTAGCCACGCCCCTGACCACACCCAGCCACACCCATAAACACGCCCCTGAGCACACCCTCTCCACATCCAATCACACCCATATCCACGCCCCCGACCACACCCACTCCACAACCAGTCACACCCATATCCACGCCCCCGACCACACCCACTCCACAACCAGTCACACCCATATCCACGCCCCCGACCACACCCACTCCACAACCAGTCACACCCATATCCACGCCCCCGACCACACCCACTCCACAACCAGTCACACCCATATCCACGCCCCCGACCACACCCACTCCACAACCAGTCACACCCATATTCACGCCCCTGACCACACCCACTCCACAACCAGTCACACCCATAAACACGCCCCTGACCACACCCACTCCACAACCAGTCACACCCATATCCACGCCCCTACCACACCCACTCCACAACCAGTCACACCCATAAACACGCCCCCCAACCACACCCACTCCACAACCAGTCACACCCATATCCACGCCCCTGACCACACCCACTCCACAACCAGTCACACCCATATCCACGCCCCTGACCACACCCACTCCACAACCAGTCACACCCATATCCACGCCCCTGACCACACCCACTCCACAACCAGTCACACCCATATCCACGCCCCTGACCACACCCACTCCACATCCAGTCACACCCATAAACACGCCCCTGACCACACCCACTCCACAACCAGTCACACCCATATCCACGCCCCCGACCACACCCACTCCACAACCAGTCACACCCATATCCACGCCCCTGACCACACCCACGCCACAACCAGTCACACCCATATCCACGCCCCTGACCACACCCACTCCACAACCAGTCACACCCATATCCACGCCCCTGACCACACCCACTCCACAACCAGTCACACCCATAAACACGCCCCTGACCACACCCACTCCACAACCAGTCACACCCATATCCACGCCCCTGACCACACCCACTCCACAACCAGTCACACCCATATCCACGCCCCTGACCACACCCACTCCACATCCAGTCACACCCATATCCACGCCCCTGACCACACCCACTCCACAACCAGTCACACCCATATCCACGCCCCTGACCACACCCACTCCACATCCAGTCACACCCATATCCACGCCCCTGACCACACCCACTCCACATCCAGTCACACCCATATCCACGCCCCTGACCACACCCACTCCACAACCAGTCACACCCATATCCACGCCCCTGACCACACCCACTCCACAACCAGTCACACCCATATCCACGCCCCTGACCACACCCACTCCACAACCAGTCACACCCATATCCACGCCCCTGACCACACCCACTCCACAACCAGTCACACCCATATCCACGCCCCTGACCACACCCACTCCACAACCAGTCACACCCATATCCACGCCCCTGACCACACCCACTCCACAACCAGTCACACCCATATCCACGCCCCTGACCACACCCACTCTGCAACCAGTCACACCCATATCCACGCCCCTGACCACACCCACTCCACAACCAGTCACACCCATATCCACGCCCCTGACCACACCCACTCCACAACCAGTCACACCCATATCCACGCCCCTGACCACACCCACTCCACAACCAGTCACACCCATATCCACGCCCCCGACCACACCCACTCCACAACCAGTCACACCCATAAACATGCCCCTGACCACACCCACTCCACAACCAGTCACACCCATATCCACGCCCCTGACCACACCCACTCCACAACCAGTCACACCCATATCCACGCCCCTGACCACACCCACTCCACAACCAGTCACACCCATATCCACGCCCCTGACCACACCCACTCCACAACCAGTCACACCCATATCCACGCCCCTGACCACACCCACTCTGCAACCAGTCACACCCATAAACGCCCCCTGACCACACCCACTCCACAACCAGTCACACTCATATCCACACCCCTGACCACACCCACTCCACAACCAGTCACACCCATATCCACGCCCCTGACCACACCCACTCCACAACCAGTCACACCCATATCCACGCCCCTGACCACACCCACTCCACAACCAGTCACACCCATATCCACGCCCCCGACCACACCCACTCCACAACCAGTCACACCCATAAACATGCCCCTGACCACACCCACTCCACAACCAGTCACACCCATAAACATGCCCCTGACCACACCCACTCCACAACCAGTCACACCCATATCCACGCCCCTGACCACACCCACTCCACAACCAGTCACACCCATATCCACGCCCCTGACCACACCCACTCCACAACCAGTCACACCCATATCAACGCCCCTGACCACACCCACTCCACAACCAGTCACACCCATATCCACGCCCCTGACCACACCCACTCTGCAACCAGTCACACCCATAAACGCCCCCTGACCACACCCACTCCACAACCAGTCACACTCATATCCACACCCCTGACCACACCCACTCCACAACCAGTCACACCCATATCCACGCCCCTGACCACACCCACTCCACAACCAGTCACACCCATATCCACGCCCCTGACCACACCCACTCCACAACCAGTCACACCCATAAACATGCCCCTGACCACACCCACTCCACAACCAGTCACACCCATATCCACGCCCCCGACCACACCCACTCCACAACCAGTCACCCATAAACACGCCCCTGACCACACCCACTCCACAACCAGTCACACCCATAAACGCCCCCGACCACACCCACTCCACAACCAGTCACACCCATATCCACACCCCTGACCACACCCACTCCACACCCAGTCACATCCCCCTGACCACACCCACTGAGCACTGCCGATCACATTGCTGTAGGCCTCGTGCACACGCCGCGGTTTTTGCTGCGGTTTTGGCATCAGACTTTTGCCTTCTCCGGGCAGTCTGAGTCGTCACTCTGCGCGCTGCGGTTTATTGTCGCACACATCTGACAATCTGCGGCACGGTCTCTGTTTTTCTGTTTCGGGGTCGGCGGGGGACCCCCGGTATCTGCCGGAGGCCGGGCCCCTTATAGCGTCTATAGGAACCGGAATCCAGCACAGAGGGGCAGGAGCCAGCGCTGCACACTCACCGATCACTGGCCCAGCTCACACTGCTCCCGCAGCCGCTCATTAGGCTCATGCATATTCACAGCTTCCCCCGCCCACCGGCATCTGTGATTGGTTGCAATTGGACACGCCCCACGCTGAGTGACAGCCTCTGATTGCAACCAATCACAGACTCTATAGCGTACACTAAATAATATAAATTGGTGCAGGGTCCCCCATATTCTGATACCAGCACAGATAGAGCCACGGCTACAGACTGCAGCCCCCAGCACAGATAAAGCCACGGTTACAGGCTGCAGCCCCCAGCACAGATAAAGCCACGGTTACAGGCTGCAGCCCCCAGCACAGATAGAGCCACGGCTACAGGCTGCAGCCCCCAGCACAGATAAAGCCACGGTTACAGGCTGCAGCCCCCAGCACAGATAAAGCCACGGCTACAGGCTGCAGCCCCCAGCACAGATAAAGCCACAGCTACAGGCTACAGCCCCCAGCACAGATAAAGCCACGGTTACAGGCTGCAGCTCCCAGCACAGATAAAGCCACGGTTACAGGCTGCAGCCCCCAGCACAGATAAAGCCACGGCTACAGGCTGCAGCCCCCAGCACAGATAAAGCCACGGCTACAGGCTGCAGCCCCAGCACAGATAAAGCCACGGCTACAGGCTGCAGCCCCCAGCACAGATAAAGCCACGGCTACAGGCTGCAGCCCCCAGCACAGATAAAGCCACGGTTACAGGCTGCAGCCCCCAGCACAGATAAAGCCACGGCTACAGGCTGCAGCCCCCAGCACAGATAAAGCCACAGCTACAGGCTGCAGCCCCCAGCACAGATAAAGCCACGGTTACAGGCTGCAGCCCCCAGCACAGATAAAGCCACGGCTACAGGCTGCAGCCCCCCACACAGATAAAGCCACGGCTACAGGCTACAGCCCCCAGCACGGATAAAGCCACGGCTACAGGCTGCAGCCCCCCGCACAGATAAAGCCACGGTTACAGGCTGCAGCCCCCAGCACAGATAAAGCCACGGCTACAGGCTGCAGCCCCCAGCACAGATAAAGCCACAGCTACAGGCTGCAGCCCCCAGCACAGATAAAGCCACGGCTACAGGCTGCAGCCCCCAGCACAGATAAAGCCACGGCTACAGGCTGCAGCCCCCAGCACAGATAAAGCCACGGCTACAGGCTGCAGCCCCCAGCACAGATAAAGCCACGGCTACAGGCTGCAGCCCCCAGCACAGATAAAGCCACGGTTACAGGCTGCAGCCCCCAGCACAGATAAAGCCACGGCTACAGGCTGCAGCCCCCCACACAGATAAAGCCACGGCTACAGGCTACAGCCCCCAGCACGGATAAAGCCACGAATACAGGCTGCAGCCCCCCGCACAGATAAAGCCACGAATACAGGCTGCAGCCTCCAGCACAGATAAAGCCACGGCTACAGGCTGCAGCCCCCAGCACAGATAAAGCCACGGTTACAGGCTGCAGCCCCCAGCAGAGATAAAGCCACGGCTACAGGCTGCAGCCCCCAGCACAGATAAAGCCACGGCTACAGGCTGCAGCCCCCAGCACAGATAAAGCCACGGCTACAGGCTGCAGCCCCCCGCACAGATAAAGGCACGAATACAGGCTGCAGCCTCCAGCACAGATAAAGCCACGGCTACAGGCTGCAGCCCCCAGCACAGATAAAGCCACGGTTACAGGCTGCAGCCCCCAGCACAGATAAAGGCACGGCTACAGGCTTCAGCCCCCAGCATAGATAAAGCCACGGCTACAGGCTGCAGCCCCCAGCACAGATAAAGGCACGGCTACAGGCTGCAGCCCCCAGCACAGATAAAGGCACGGCTACAGGCTGCAGCCCCCAGCACAGATAAAGCCACGGCTACAGGCTGCAGCCCCCAGCACAGATAAAGCCACGGCTACAGGCTGCAGCCCCCAGCACAGATAAAGGCACGGTTACAGGCTTCAGCCCCCAGCACAGATAAAGCCACGGCTACAGGCTGCAGCCCCCAGCACAGATAAAGCCACGGCTACAGGCTGCAGCCCCCAGCACAGATAAAGCCACGGCTACAGGCTTCAGCCCCCAGCACAGATAAAGCCACGGCTACAGGCTGAAGCCCCCAGCACAGATAAAGCCACGGTTACAGGCTGCAGCCCCCAGCACAGATAAAGCCACGGCTACAGGCTGCAGCCCCCAGCACAGATAAAGCCACGGTTACAGGCTGCAGCCACCAGCACAGATAAAGCCACGGCTACAGGCTGCAGCCCCCAGCACAGATAAAGCCACGGCTACAGGCTGCAGCCCCCAGCACAGATAAAGCTACAGGCTGCAGCCCCCAGCACAGATAAAGCCACGGTTACAGGCTCCAGCCCCCAGCACAGATAAAGCCACGCCTACAGGCTGCAGCCCCCAGCACCGATAAAGCCACGGCTACAGGCTGCAGCCCCCCGCACAGATAAAGCCACGGTTACAGGCTGCAGCCCCCAGCTCAGATAAAGCCACGGCTACAGTCTGCAGCCCCCAGCACAGATAAAGCCACGGCTACAGTCTGCAGCCCCCAGCACAGATAAAGCCACGGCTACAGGCTGCAGCCCCCATCACAGATAAAGCCACGGCTACAGGCTACAGCCCCCAGCACAGATAAAGCCACGGCTACAGGCTGCAGCCCCCAGCACAGATAAAGCCACGGCTACAGGCTGCAGCCCCCCGCACAGATAAAGCCACGGCTACAGGCTGCAGCCCCCAGCACAGATAAAGCCACGGCTACAGGCTGCAGCCCCCAGCACAGATAAAGCCACGGCTACAGGCTGCAGCCCCCAGCACAGATAAAGCCATGGCTACAGGCTGCAGCCCCCCGCACAGATAAAGCCACGGCTACAGGCTGCAGCCCCCAGCACAGATAAAGCCACGGCTACAGGCTGCAGCCCCCAGCACAGATAAAGCCACGGCTACAGGCTGCAGCCCCCAGCACAGATAAAGCCACGGCTACAGGCTGCAGCCCCCAGCCCTGCCCCTATCATGGCTGTGTATCAAAATAAGAGAAACCGCATGTGGCTTTTTTCCCCCTTAAATTATTTAAATAAATAATTAAAAAACAACACGTGGCCCTCCTCTTCCCTCGACAATTTTGATACCCAGCCAAGATAAAACCCGACAGCTGGGGGCTGGCATTCTCAGGCTGGGGAGACCCATGGTTATTGGGTGTCTCCTCAGCCTAAAAAAAGCAGCCGGCAGCCACCCAGGATTATCCCGTCCATTAGATGCAACAGTCCCAGCACTTTACCCGGCTCTCCCTGATTACCCTGGTGCGGTGGAAATCGGGGTAATAAGGGGTTAATGGCAGCCCATAGCTGCCACGAAGTCCTGGATTAGTGATAGAGGCATCTATGAGACCCCCCATCACTAATCTGTAAGTGAAAAGAAATAGACACCAACAGAGAAAAAATCCTTTATTTGAAATAGAAGACAAAAAACCCACCCTCTTTCACCACTTTATTAACACAAACACCCCTCCAGGTCCAATGTAATCCACACAAGGTCCCATGTTGCCTCCAGCTCTGCTACATCTGAGGTCACAGTACGTGATCATGGTACATGACCGGCCGCTGTAACTGCAGGCAGAGACTGAGCCGCAATCAGCGGTGACGTCACTCAGGTTAGGTGCAGTCACAGCTGACAGATCCCACAGTCCTTCACCTCCGCAGGTAACATGACCTCAGGTGACCTCAATGATCTCAGGTGACATCAATGATCTCAGGTGACCTCAATGATCTCAGGTGACCTCCATGACCTCAGGTGACCTCCATGATCTCAGGTGACCTCAATGATCTCAGGTGACCTCAATGATCTCAGGTGACCTCAATGACCTCAGGTGACCTCCATGATCTCAGGTGACCTCCATGATCTCAGGTGACCTCAATGATCTCAGGTGACCTCAATGATCTCAGGTGACCTCAATGATCTCAGGTGACCTCAATGATCTCAGGTGAGGTCACATATTTGGATACACTGACACCAGTGCTGATATGGGGAGAGCGCAGCATTGCTGACACTGTTCTTAAAATGACCCTGTCAGGTGCAATCTGCAGCCAGGACCAATCCCTGCCCGCCCCTGTATCTAGCACCTCACATAAGGAGATCTATAGAGAAAGGATTTCTACACATCTTTTATCTTATGCTGATGAGTGCGGGGACTAGTCCTGAGGGCGTTATATCCCCTGACTAGCCGCCCTCTTATATCCCCTGACAGCTAGTCAGGGATATAACGCCCTCAGGACTAGTCCCTGCGCTCATCAGCATAAGATAAAAGATGTATAGAAATCCTTTATATACAGATCTTCTTATGTGAGGTGCTAGTGTGGCACCCTGGACAAGCCAGGTCGTCACAGAACAACACCAGCACACCCCACACCCCGGTCAGGCACACCGAAGCCAAACACAAATCCTTGTTGCCTCCCTCCAGGGGCTGATGTCCACACCAGGGGGTGGAGTCAGGCGGTTGGTCTCCACCCACCGAGGAGTTCACAGTCCTGGAGGCGGGAAAAGGAGTCAGTCAGTTAGTTGAGAGGGCAGTTTGAGGAGTGAAGAGAAGTGGTAGTGGAGCAGTCTGAAGTTGGTCCGGGTGTGTGGCCCGGGCACATACAGCAAGGTTGGCAGTTGGTGGTGACCGTCTGCAGGAGAGGCCTATTGGAGCGAACCGTAAGGACCGTGGACGGGCAGTGGCCCGGCGGTACCGGACCGGTGAACAAAGAGAAGCCAGCACCATCTGGCAGGGCCTACGGACCCCGACCAGGCTAGGAGT
>NW_027441875.1:525248-527748 GCF_048569485.1 Anomaloglossus baeobatrachus
AGGTTCTGTACCCTAAACGACAACCCGTCAAGGGGGTTTCCGTCCCCATTAGATGTTGGCGGTGCCAGCGGGTGGGACATATGGAAGCCCAGTGTCCACTCACCACGGAGCCCATGGATTGTGGGGTTACCCGGCGGGGTTCAATGTATGCTCAGGTGGTGTGTACCGCTGACGTGGTCTCCCCAGAGACTGAGCCCCACTTGTGCCAAATACAGGTGAACGGATGTCCGGTTACAGGATTGTTGGATTCCGGAAGCTTAGTGACCCTTGTGCGATCCACCTTGAGAGCTAAAGTAAAGGCCACAGAACGTACCGTGGGGGTGGTTTGCATACATGGGGACCGCCGCGACTATCCCACGGGGATTGTCACCATCACAGCACCTTGCGGTCAGGTGCAACATGAGGTGGGACTTCTTAACACTCTTCCTTATGACGTGATCCTAGGAAGGGATCTGCCCTATTTTTGGACTTTATGGAGGGGACCCCCTAAGTCCCCTCAGATATTGGTCGGTCCGGGACCTGAGCCCTACAATCCTGAATCCGGGACACCTGCCGTAGGGGTCCCATGATAGGGACAGAGTGTGAACCCGATAGGTCGCCCCTAGTGGTATTGGCAGGAGAGGCTGAGACGGTCGAGCCCATCCCGGAGTTGGAGGCGTCCCCGGATACGTTTGGGACAGCCCAACTCCAGGACCCTACGTTAATACATGCCCGGAGTCGGGTGACAGTAGTTGACGGGGTGGCACAGCTGCCCGGTGCCCAGGTAAGGTACCCCCATTTTGCTCTTAAGCAGGATTTACTCTACCGGGTAGATGAAATACGGGGCGTAGGGGTAGAACAGTTGGTGGTGCCCCAGCCGCATCGCCGGCGGGTCCTCCACTTGGCTCATAAACACCTGATGAGTGGCCACCTAGGGGTCAAGAAAACGCAGGAGCGAATATTGCAAAGGTTCTATTGGCCCGGGGTCTTTGGGGAGGTAAAACGGTTCTGCGAAACCTGCCCGGAGTGTCAGCTTACTGCACCCCTGACCCATTTTCACAGTCCGTTGGTACCGTTACCCATTATAGAAGTCCCTTTTGAACGGATAGGGATGGATCTGGTGGGGCCCCTCGTAAAGTCCGCTCGAGGGCACCAACACAACCTAGTGATCGTTGACTATGCCACCCGGTATCCCGAGGCGATACCTCTCAGACATACTGCAGCAAAGCTTATAGCTCGGGAGTTGTTTGCTGTGTTCTGCCGGGTGGGGTTGCCCAAGGAGATCCTTACGGATCAGGGGACCCCATTCATGTCTAAAAGTGACCAAAGAGCTATGCTGGCTACTCCAGATCAAGCAGTTGCGTACGTCTGTGTATCATCCTCAGACGGATGGGTTAGTGGAACGATTCAATAAAACCCTTAAAACCATGCTCAAAAGGGTGATCTCCAAAGACGGGAAAGACTGGGATATGATGCTTCCCTATTTGATGTTTGCCATACGAGAGGTGCCACAGGCATCCACGGGGTTTTCGCCTTTTGAGTTGCTATACGGGCGACATCCCCGGGGATTGTTGGACCTGGCAAAGGAAACATGGGAGCAAGAGCCCACCCCCCATAAAAGTGTGATTGAACACATTTTGGGTATGCAGAACCGCATAAGCGCGGTCATGCCAATTGTGAAGGAGCATTTACAGGAGGCTCAGGCCGCGCAAAGCGGCCGCTACAATAGACAAGCCACCGTGCGGACCTTTAAACCCGGGGATCGGGTGTTGGTATTAATCCCCACGGCGGAGAGTAAATTCCTGGCTCAGTGGCAAGGCCCCTACGAGATAAAGGAAAGAGTCGGGGTGGTCAACTATAAAGTATTGCAGCCCGGTAGGCGGAAACCTGAACAAATATACCATGTCAACCTATTAAAACCTTGGCAGGAACGGGAAAGCCTGATGGCTGTTTTTTCCCCACCTCCCTCCTCTTCGGGTCGTTCACATCCGGCTCCAGCGACCTCCGGAGAGGACGAACCGGAAGTAAGGATTGGAGAAGCCCTCACCAAGCAACAGAGGCGAGAGGCCAGACGGTTGGTTCAGCAGAACCCCGATGTCTTCTCCGAGCTGCCCGGTAGGACCAGTCTGATACGACACGATATTGTCACCGAGCCCCACCTGAAGGTACGCCTGAAGTCATACCGGGTACCGGAGGCTCGACGACAAGCCATATCGGAGGAAGTAAAGACAATGTTACGCCTGGGGGTCATCGAAAAATCCCGGAGTGAATGGGCTAGTCCGATTGTCCTAATACCAAAACCCGATGGCTCCTTAAGGTTCTGCAATGATTTTAGGAGATTGAACGAAATATCCAAGTTCGATCTCTACCCCATGCCCCAGGTGGATGAGCTGATTGATAGGCTGGGACAGGCGCGATATTTTACCACGCTCGACCTGACCAAGGGGTACTGGCAGGTGCCACTGACGGAGTCCGCCAAGGAGAAAACCGCTTTTGTTACGCCGGAGGGTCTCTTCCACTA